>NC_041401.2:152746934-152954434 GCF_900747795.2 Erpetoichthys calabaricus | reverse complement strand
AACAAGCTTGCTCACATTGAGTTTATTTCTCATGTGCAGACTGTTAATCAGTAACATTACACTGTACTGCTGAGGTGTTTGCAGAGAAATGACCGGGAAGACATGCCTGGAAAAGTGACACAACCAGAACTGGATGTAGCACAATGACAAGGCGCCTGCATGCCTCGTTACCAGTCAAAGTGTTTTTGACCAAAGACAATTTGGTTGTTGCTTTGCAACCCCTGTATTCACCAGATTATGCTCCGTGTGACTTTTTTTGTTACTAAAATTAAAATTAAAACTATAAGTAGAACTATTTGCTACCATGGAAAAATCCAGGGAAAAACACAGGAGATATGGTAACAAAAGATGAGTACAGGAAATGCTTCCAGGAATAGGACAAGTGTTTTGCATCTCAAAAAAGAATATTTTGAAGGTGACTAAAAGGGAATTGCTGCATGTTTTATAATAGAGATGTTTTTTTCTCAGATTCTGGAATCTTTGAGTGCCACCAAGTTGATCCAATGCTAAGATGTTGATTATTGTGTCCTGCCATTGCGTGATGATGTCACTCATCACAACAGACAACAGACATCATTGCCACAAAAACATGGCATGACCATTAAAAACGGCAGAACTGTCATGTCTGAAGTCATTACTCATAAGGTAAAGATTATTAATAATTAGAGAAAATAGTCTGGGAGATCAAAAAATGAAAAAATAGATCCTAAAATGGCCAGAACACAGGGTAAGTATAACTGAAATATGAACACATTTACCACTATGCTACCCAGTTCTCTAACAAAACTGCTGGGGAACATTTTAGTAAATTTCTAAATGGAGACTAAGCGGAGAAATTATGCATCAGATATTTGAAGGTACTTACTCAAAGATATCAAGAGCAATCCACAAACACCAGATGATCACTAAGATATAGCTGCAAACACTGAACAGTGAATAACCATTTATAACTTGGAGTGATAATTTCAAAAGAAACCAAACAGCCGGAAAACCACAAGGATTAGTCACAAATAAGCATGAGTTTCAAAGGAGTAACTGTAAGTGGTAGTCAAAGAACAATAAGGGATGTTAGTAATACAGGAAATTACAACAGAAAGCAACTGGAATTTTTAAAAAATTTGTGGTTGTTTTACCTAAACAGAGCAGTGCAAGCTTCTTACATAACGTAGCCTTACATAAGACAGAAGAAGCTGCAAGCTGCTTGAAGCAGCTCAATGGAAAAGGCAGCAGTGAGACCCTCAGAACCATCAGAAATAAGCTTCTTGCTATCATGTAAGAGTTAAAACCTTAAAATGTAGCAAATCAGAATAATCCTCTGTTGTTGCTACTGCTGTTATGGCAGTGAAGAGGATTTCTCTCCATGAATCTCATTTTCTCTTTTCTTCATCATGTAACAGTGAGGTGAGCCAGGAGATGGTGAAGATACAAGTGACTTCTATTGAGCATTTTCCTAGCTGGAGTGAACAGGGCAGTGGAATGAATTGACTAGTCTGATTCTTCCGCTGTGGTTACATTGTACTTGCTAAGCTGATTATTCAAGCTGCTAAAGAAGATGATTTTTAAAATTTTCCCTAAGTCTCTTTTGATGATGAAATGCATAATGAGAGACTAACAGATTAATGAAGATCCGTCTGAAGTGTTTGAAGCACCACATAGCTCACACACTATCACAACATCTTTTTGAAAAAAGTTGCATGAGATATATGTTAAATATTAATATGGGCACACTCACTCTCAATTAAATAAAAAAGGATAAAAACAGACATATATTAGTAACATGAAATTAATTTTTTAGAGGTGACCATGGCCTTTAACATAGCAAGAAGTTAAGGTAATTGTGATTTGTTAATCTACTCACCCCAAAATAGGGAGATTAGAAGCTGGCGTGTGTTCCAGTGGCATCAGGCTTAAGACAAGCACCAGACCTGGATTGGCTGCCAGCCCTTGCACTGACATTGTTACAAGTCAGAGTTGCTAATTAATTTAACATTAACTTTCTGCAAGTACTGGAGGACACCAGCCTGGCCAGCAAAACCTGTGCAATACAGAGATAAAGCGGAACAGCCAAACATAATTACCTAGTTTGTTATTACAGTTTTTCCTAGTTGTGTTTAGAATTACAGATTCTGTACACAAGCAGCAAGGTGTAGCTTCAGCAACCAGTCTTTCAATGATTTTTTTTTAATGTCACATAATAGTAAGTTTCTGCATGCACTATAAAAATTAGAGTGTCAGTTGGAATCCACCATTGACTGATCATGTAATTGTATATCAGTTAAATGATTTAACTGCTATACTGTGATCCTTTTTGTCATTGTATGGTGTGTAAAGTGTCAGGTGAATATGGTAACTTTTCCATATTTAGTCCAAAGTGGAATTCTAAACTATTAGTGAAGGTGAGGACCAGTGACTAATGTCCTGTTTGAAAATGAGTCTACAAGCCTTTGCAGAGAGAAGAAAATGTGAGACCATCAGATACTCATTGCCACTCTCTTTGACCCTGGCATCACTGGTAATGCCCTCAGGTGATTTGGCTCCTACCACTTAGGCACATCCTACCATGTATCCTGACCAGGACATCTGTCAGGGATATACCATACAAATATTGGGGTGCCACAAGGATTGGTGCTGGGCCCTCTTTTCTTCTGTCTATGCACCTCTTTACTAAGCCCTATTATACTGTCCTATGGCTACTCTCATTAGTGCTATGTTGATGATACAATGAAATACCTGTCATTCTAGCCGAAGTATCACATGGTACAGGGTAGGATCAATGAAAGTCTCATTGATATTGCAAACTGGATGAACAAGCACCATCTGTAGCTCAAAATGACAAAGATGGACCTTCTTGTTATCCCAGTTCATCTGTCTATTCAGCTCGGCTCATTATCGGTAACACCCACCAAGTCTATATGCAACCTTGGGGTGCTGAATGACAACCAGCTGTCCTTCGGTGACAATGTTATAACAGTCTCTCAATCTTGGAGTTTAACTCCATACAACATCTTCAAGGTAAGACCATATCTGACACAGTATGCAGCACAACTTCTGGTCCATTCTTTGGTCTTGTCATGTCTGGACTAGTGCAACTTTCTACTAACTAGACTACTGGCATGTGTCACCAAGATGCTGCAGATGATTCAAAATGCAGTGACATATCTGGTGTTCAACCAGCCTACAAGTAGGCACATGTCACTCCTCTTTTCCGATCATTACACTGGCTCCCTGTAACAACATGTATGAAGTTCAAATCTTTGATGCTTGCCTAGAGAGTAGTCGAAAGGTCAGCACCTATATGTATATGGAGACACTCATGAGGTCCAATGCTCCTTCTCACCCATTCGGGTCTACTGCTGAAGAGTGTCTGGTGATGCCACCTCAGTGTGGCATCAAATCTCAATTCAGACTCTTTTCATGTGTATGTCCTAGCTGGTGGTGCAAGCTTCCCACCTCCTTTCGAAATTCTGACTTCTTCAAAATGTTAAAGAAGCATTTGTTGACCCAGCTGTTTGGTGAATTTCTGTCTCAGAGATATTAGCTGTTGGATTTTTGTAACCTGGGAACTGTAACTATCTTGGATTTTGCTCTTTACTTGTGATGATGCATTTTGTATTCTTGTCCTGTAAAACTTGCTCAAACAGAGTTCGTCAGACTGATGTTTATTCATTTATGTTAACCTCTTTTGTATATCTCTTTGGATAATTGTGTCAGCTAAACAAATAAATGTAAATGTAAATGGTATATAAGGTGCCTTATACTTTACACTGTTTGATTGTATTCCCTATCAGCTGTATTCATTACCTCATTTTTTCCCCTTTTTTGTCAGCCTTGTATCTTTCAGTCATTGACTTGAGTAGATCATAAGCAAAACACTAAGAGAAAAATTAACAAAAGTCTGTACAAAAACAATACAGTTTCTGAATGGTTCCTTTCCTTATCTGATGCTACCTTGGTGCAACTGCTGCTCCTGGCTCTGCCTATCCAACTGGGAAGTCCGCTCTATGTGTTAGCAAAAGGATGCACCAGTATACAAAAGGAAAATTATGTATGAGATGGCAGCTGTTAGCTGAAACATTGTTTCTTTAATTTTGTTTCACTTTTTCAGCATGGAAATAACCTTTCGCTCTTTTACAGTATTCCGTGTATCCATCCATGTCATATGGTAAACTTCAGAAGCAGTTTAATCGATGACGGTGGAATCTTTTGAAGCTTTGCCAGCTTGTAAATAGACTGGGTTTGCCATTTTATTATCTGTTCGCCCACTTTGCAAAATCTGTTGTGTCCCTGACTATCACCAATCCATTTTAAATGATGATGTAAATCTGCTAAATCAAAATTTACAATGTTGGGAAGCTAGATCCAGTCCTGCAAGCACTGGACACAAGGACCCACTGCCTATGTCAGTTTTCATTGCTAATTCTTTTGGAATACTCTATGCAAAATATTGTCATTGATTTCATTTGTAACATCATGCCGATGATTGTCTTAAGAGCAGAGCTTGCTGCTACTGCTAATTTTTCTGTGTGTAAGGCAACGGGAGGTTGATATGTATGATATAAATTCCTTATCTTTGTTTTTTTTAATGACAAATATGTTCTGAGATTTTTCAGGTAAGGAAGACCGAGGATTCAAGGTAAGGTAGTTCAGTTCACTAATCATGGTGATGAAGAGTGGCAGCGTGCCACGTGTTGATTAGCACACACAAGTGTGAATTTCACTAAACTCTGCACACGTGACAGTTATGACCCTATTGACCAGTAAATGCTGGATTAATATTAATTTTCCATTAGAAATATTATTCAGAAAACTAGTGCTGTTCTGTTTTATGTAACCAGAAAGTCAATCTATTCATTTGATAAAGGCTTTTTCATTTATGAAAAGAGTAAAGCAAACATGTTTAAGATTTCTATTTCAGGTTTCTCTTTGATTTGGCTTTATAGCCAAAACATAAATGAATGTGTTCTCATTCAAATTAATTTAATTAGTAATTATTTTATTTTTATGAAAAGTGAACTGAACTGAACAATGATTCAAAGACATAGGCATGAACGGAAGTGGAGAATTTATAAACAACTACACTCCCAAATCTTATCAATATTTATTTCATATAAATTCACAACACGGATTAGATCTTCTAACTTATCCAGGCAGCGGACACACATCTTAAATACTTCCTTCTATTTAACCATTTGTAATCTGAATTGAGTATATTATTTGTTCAAAAGCAGCAGAGCCTACCCCACAAAGAGCGAACTCTGCATGAGAAAGCAGTCGATTGACTGTTACAAGGAATGCCAGTCCATTGTTTTATGTTACAACTGTGAAGTTCAAATAGGCCTTACAGTCATGTAAATGTACATGGTAGAAAAGTAGTATGTTCAGTTTGTGCAAGATGTTGCCATCAGATTAAGACTGAGTAAAACTAATGCTTAATTCTAAATTTTAAAAGAATTTAATGAACAGCAAATTGTCACATTCGTGTGTTCATTTGAAACAATAATGGCACCTAAAATGTAGTGAATAAAAATGCTATTATAGAGAGAAATGTTTTTAATAAAATGTATTTACATGCAAAGTAATACGACTGTTCATCTGTTTCTAGTCTATAAATGCCACAGTGAATTAGCAGTAACACAGTTCATACGACATTTCAGCTCTTTGCATCTCCAGCTTGTTCATTAGTCATAGCAATCCTGTATGTCTGCCTCCTTAGTCTGTCCAAGCTGTTCAAAAGCCATAATAAAGATGACCGCCTGTTCTTTCTGTCAGATATACTGCCTGCTCTGTTAACCCTGATTACATTCACAATTAGAGAGCATTCATCTCCATGATGAATTTGTTTTAAATATGCAGGCTTCATATCCACTGAGAAAAATCACAAGAATGAAGCTTCATATTCTGAGCTTCAGCTCACTCATGCGATACGGCTGATTCCCATTTTCATTTTGCTGATAAAATGCCTCCTTGAAGAGAGCAATTTCAGTAATCAAAACATATCCAGTAAAAATAACTTCATTTTTGGAATATTTTCTCTTTTTCTATTATTATTTTTAATTAAACTTTTTTCATTTTTATGTAGCATTGTCTACATAAGGAAGTACAAAGGAAGATTACATACAGAACCTTAAACAGCTTACATTTGGAGGAATATAAAAATACTAGATTATCACTTTGGTAATAACAAAATAACAGAGATTGGCACAGCTTTAAACATTTTAGTAATATGCTGTGATGGTGAAGCTAGACGGTTTTGTTGTTTGGAGGAACTAATTCAAAAGAGAAAAAAATGTTATCTTTTACCCTTCAGTCCATAGAAAAGTAAAGCAAGTGGATATCTGACGAATTATAAGAGGATGAGAGAAGGCACTTTATTTATAAATACATTGAAAACCAGCCTTCTGGCTTTCAACAAGCCAAGTGCTTTCCTGTGTCCATAATTTGTACTGAAATGGACACTCACTCTCTTTTCCAGACTTCCTTCTCTTCTAAGTATGGGTGAAAGCTATTTTAAATAAATTAATGTTCATAATAGATAGACACAGGTAGTACTTTATTTGTTCCCAAAGAAAAATTAAGACTTTACAGAAGTTCAAGAATGTCTGGCTTCACTAATAATAACAGATCTGCTGCCATCTAGTAACAGACTTGTTGAGCGTAGTATGATGGATCATATACAGTTAGGTCCATAAATATTTGGACAGAGACAACTTTTTTCTAATTTTGGTTCTGTACATTACCACAATGAATTTTATATGAAACAACTCAGATGCAGTTGAAGTGCAGACTTTCAGCTTTAATTCAGTGGGGTGAACAAAACGATTGCATAAAAATGTGAGGCAACTAAAGCATTTTTTTTAACACAATCCCTTCATTTCAGGGGCTCAAAAGTAATTGGACAATTGACTCAAAGGCTATTTCATGGGCAGGTGTGAGTAAGTCTGTCATTATGTCATTATCAATTAAGCAGATAAAAGGCCTGGAGTTGATTTGAGGTGTGGTGCTTGCATGTGGAAGATTCTGCTGTGAACAGACAACATGCGGTCAAAGGAGCTCTCCACGCAGGTGAAAGAAGCCATCCTTAAGCTGTGAAAACAGAAAAAACCCATCCGAGAAATTGCTACAATATTATGAGTGGCAAAATCTACAGTTTGGTACATCCTGAGAAAGAAAGCAAGCACTGGTGAACTCAGCAATGCAAAAAGACCTGGACGTCCATGGAAGACAACAGTGGTGGATGATCGCAGAATCATTTTCATGGTGAAGAGAAACCCCTTCACAACAGCCAACCAAGTGAACAACACTCTCCAGGAGGTAGGCGTATCGATATCCAAGTCTACCATAAAGAGAAGACTGCATGAAAGTAAATACAGAGGGCGCACTGCAAGGTGCAAGCCACTCATAAGCCTCAAGAATAGAAAGGCCTGATTGGACTTTGCTAAAGAACATCTAAAAAAGCCAGCACAGTTCTGGAAAAACATTCTTTGGACAGATGAAACCAAGATCAACCTCCACCAGAATGATGGCAAGAAAAAAGTATGGAGAAGGCGTGGAACAGCTCATTATCCAAAGCATACCACATCATCTGTAAAACACGGTGGAGGCAGTGTGATGGCTTGGGCGTGCATGGCTACCAGTGGCACTGGGACACTAGTGTTTATTGATGATGTGACACAGGACAGAAGCAGCCGAATTAATTCTGAGGTGTTCAGAGACATACTGTCTGCTCAAATCCAGCTAAATGCAGTCAAATTGATTGGGCAGCATTTCATGATACAGATGGACAATGACGCAAAACATACAGCCAAAGCAACCCAGGAGTTTATTAAAGCAAAGAAGTGGAAAATTCTTGAATGGCCAAGTCAGTCACCTGATCTTAACCCAATTGAGCATGCATTTCACTTGTTGAAGACTAAACTTCGCACAGAAAGGCCCACAAACAAACAGCAACTGAAAGCTGCTGCAGTAAAGGCCTGGCAGAGCATTAAAAAGGAGGAAACCCAGCATCTGGTGATGTCCATGAGTTCAAGACTTCAGGCTGTCATTGCCAACAAAGGGTTTTCAACCAAGTATTAGAAATGAACATTTTATTTCCGGTTATTTAATTTGTCCAATTACTTTTGAGCCCCTGAAATGAAGGGATTGTGTTAAAAAAAATGCTTTAGTTGCCTCACATTTTTATGCAATCGTTTTGTTCACCCCACTGAATTAAAGCTGAAAGTCTGCACTTCAACTGCATCTGAGTTGTTTTATATAAAATTCATTGTGGTAATGTACAGAACCAAAATTAGAAAAAAGTTGTCTCTGTCCAAATATTTATGGACCTAACTGTACTAGTGTGGAAAGATCAGCCCAGCTACAGACAGAAACGCAGACCCACAATGTCCAGGACACACACTATTTATTTTTCCTTTTGCAAAAAACACAGCACAGTGCACAAATTACCCCAATTAGGTTCAGTCCCTAGACAGTAGTGAACACAGTGCTACCAGCTGACTAAAGGAACATTTCATATATTCCACTTTATGTTCCTCAGTGTCTCTTACATGTTCAGCTTACCCTGTGGTTTCTCGCAAGTTTACAGTTTCTCTGAAAGGCAGTTGAGTTAGTGCGTGAGTTTGTGATGACATCAGCATATCATCAATTTAGAATACATTTATAATTCTGTAGTGACAAGCCAGATGCTAGATCACATCTAATCTTAAAATTTATGAACTTTAAAAATGATTAAAAACTGGTAACTACAGAGAAAAAAACAGAGAAACAGAGAGAGAACATGGAGCTTCTTTTAAAGGCTGCCAGCAGCATGGCTCCTGGAAGCTATATAAACATAAGTATATGCTTATTTCTGATAGAAAAATAAACTTTACTATATATAGTTAAATAGATATTATTGATAGAGCACTTTATCTCACCGCTAAACAGCAAGGAAACATTCTAGCCTAGTGGATACTAAGTTCAGTCCTGGAGGACCATTACAGCTGTGGAGTTTTATTCCAACTAATTTCACAATCAGTGAATCATTCTTACTTTTAATTGATCTCATTATTTACTGAGTTGTCCTTATCTATTTTCTTATTCCAAGAAATTCTAAAAATAAAATATCAGTATTTTTTTCTAAAACTTTAAATTCTTAAGTTTTATTTGCTATTTTCTTTAGAATGTACTCCCTTACTTTTATCCAAATGAAAACAGCAATGAATGCTAAAGAGGAATGATGTCATCAGTGACATATTCACTTATCGGCCCATTGGTAAGAAATGTTTCTTAATGAGTAGAAATTTGAAAATAGCAGTGAAGTCAATTTTCACCTTTAGCATTCAATTTTGCTAGTACCCGTGTCTACACTACTAATTGCTAATCATCAGCATTTGGATACAACTATGGGAGTAAGCTCTACTGCTGGGGTGTCAAACTCAGATCCTTATAGCCATAAGGGCTGCAGAGTTTTGTTTCAGCAACTTTTCTGATTAGTCTACAATTGCTGCAGCTAAGAACATAAGAAATTTGACAAACGAGAGGAGAAAATTCAGTCCATCAATCCGTTTGTTTAGCCAATAACTGAGCTGTCTGATTATCTCATCCATCTACTTATTAAAGGTTGTCATGGTTTCTGCTACATGAACATGGATCTGTAGTTTGTTCCAGATTCCTACAACTCTCTGTGTAAAGAAGTACTTTCTGACTTCAGTCCTAAATGCCCTTCATCTTAATTTCCACTGGTGTCCTCAAGTAAATGTTTCACTGTTAATTTGAAAGAGTGCTGCAGGATCTATTTTATCAATATCGTTGCATATTTGAAAGACCTGGATTAGATCCCCATGCAGACTCATCTGTTTTCATTTACATTCAGTAGTCTTATAATATACAGTACCAGTGTATTTGCCTTTTTAATTGCTTCTGCACATTGCTTAGATAATGAAAATGCTATGTCAACATAAATCCATACATCGTTTTCACAGACTGCTTCCTGTATGACAGCGTCTCCTGTCTTATATTTATAATTGACGTTCCTTTTGTTCATGTGTAGTGCTTTACAATTTTCTACATTAAACTCCATCCATCCATCCATTTTCCAACCCGCTGAATCCGAACACAGGGTCACGGGGGTCTGCTGGAGCCAATCCCAGCCAACACAGGGCACAAGGCAGGGAACCAATCCTGGGCAGGGTGCCAACCCACCGCAGGACACACACAAACACACCCACACACCAAGCACACACATTAAACTCCATTTTCCTTTATCAGCAGAACAATAATAAGATGCAAAGTGAGCCAACAGATGACAGGCTACCTGTTATGAACTTGGAGTTCAAAGCACTAAAGAGTTCCAGAAACACTTCCAAAAATGCCCACTGGGGGGGTTTACCATCAAACTACAGCTAGATATAAGAGCAAACACAGGATCTTTGTAAAATAAAAGACGTATTTCACAAAAAAAGCTCTGTTAAACTGTGAAGCTCAGAACAGCACAAAAGGCATACAGTGCCAGCAAAAGGCAATCCCAAAAGCAACCGAGTCCTAATACAGAAATCCAATAGCAAAGTCAAAAAACATATCAAAATAGTCACATATCCAGAAAACACAATAACCACAAGGCACAGCAAAATCTCAATAAACACTCACCACTCCTTAGCGCATTCAGGATGAGCCGCAAGGAATTGTAGGTTGCCCCTGCCTTTATGGGTCTGAGTCCAGTCCTTTGCGATGATGAACAGGTGGCCCTGCCTCCTGGGGACCACCTATAAAATACATGAAACCTAACAATGATATACAGAACAAAGCAGATAATTAACTAAAGTAACAATAACACAAATAAATAAATGACAACAAAATGAACCAATTGGACGTAAAACAAGAAACTGATCCCCAGCCAGCAGAAGAATCCAGGCTGAAATATAACACTAACTCCGGAGTCTCAAGCTAGAAGCCAATTCTTGCTGTTAATGAAACCTGTTATTTAATTCTATTCCTTATTAGTATGTTCATTCTGCCAAATCAGACATTTCAAAAAAGTATAATTTGGCTGATCATTTGTTGGTTTGCTTTGTGTCTCATTATTGTTTGGCTGCTGGTTAAGAAAAAAAAAAATCAAGGGGCCTTACTCTTAAAAAATCAATTGAAATTACGCCAGAAAAGTATGTTCCAATAGTAGTAGGATTTGGTTATTAATTAAGAAAGTGGAAAGAACAAAAACCTGCAGCACTTGCTGCCATCCAGTATCTGAGTCTGACACACCTTCTCTACTGAAAAGGGTTAATTAAAAAGCAAATTGTAAAAGAAATGTAAGTATTTAAAGCAATGGCAAAGAATTAAAGTATCTATGAATTTCTTATGAGTATTTGTAGGCCAAATAACTGTACGATAAGATAAAAAAAGAAGAATAACACACTGATATTTTATAAAAATAAAAAGCTTAAAGACAAGGTATAAGAGTAGGTAATTTTCTGACCATAACAAACATATAGAATGTAATTGTAATCTACTCTCTATATATAAAATCCTAATCCTAAAAGTGCAACGGTGATGTTTTTATGTCACATTTTTTGTCACGCTTTATATCGGGCTTATTTTAAAACCTACATATATATGTTTGTTATCATTCTTTTTAGAATTTATTGAACTTTAATATGATGTTGTTAGATTTTCAGATTTGTATTCCGTTTTTAAATTATAAACTACAAAATATCAAGAACTCACGTCCCGTGAGACGAGACTTTGTGCCAAGAGATTTAACCACGCCCAGGGCTGGAAATAAAACATAGGACAACTGCTGTACAGATGCAGATCATGCGGCATAGCAGGAGCAGCAAGTCAGCAGCTGATTGAGCAAAGAGGAGGTAAAAAAAAATATTTGAATCACCATTTAAGAGGGGGTTTCGGAGGAGCGACTGCGTCTTTTGGGGTGTGTTCAGCCCCCCTCTTCACAACGCGAGCAGCAGAGACGCGAAGTGGCTGGCGAGCAAAGTGAGCAGGAGGGAACCCCCTAGAGCAATTATAAACGTAATGTAAATAATGTAATGAAAAGTAACAAAAATACAGAAGTCTGGAATTGAAACACTATAGAGAATAAGCCTTTATTGTGTTATAAACATTTCTTTCCCTTATCTGTGTAAACTGCTTTTACTTTGAAGTCCTTCTAAAAATTTGAAAACAGATGTATTTGGACTGTCGATTTTTTCTTGTTTTATATGTCATACTCAGTGTCCTGCCTTGGTGGGGGTCAGAAAAAAGTTTGGGTTTGATTTGGGAACAGAATATTTGGGAACGGAAGAATAGAAAAAACAAGCCAAATATAAAACCAATATTAAATCAAACCAAATAATCAGTCCAAAATGTTAGGCGTGGCACATAGTAGACAAAACAAAGTAAAAGGATCTAAAACGTGAATTCTTATCCAAGAAAACCCCCACAAAAAAGTCTTTAGTGAAATCTGCAGTCTCGGATAAAGAGAAAATGCATGGTGATGACCTTTACTGGTGATAACCTTTACTGAGCTACTGGATTTTTGTCAGTTAAATATTCCCTTAAAAAAATTGTTACAATATATAGCAGTCATCATGTAATAGACTAAATGTTAGCCCCAGCTACCACTGTCATTCTAAAATTTGAATATTTTTAAAGACCTCAGTATATTCCTCTTGGACATCCCTTCTGTCCCCAGGAGATAGATTATGAATGACTCTAGTCCCATGCCTCAAGACTTCATTTTTCATACCCTGCCACAGTCTCACTTTGGAGGCTACTGCTACATATAATGGAGCCGATTTTAAAGAAGTTTTCCTTTTACCCATGTGGTGTCTGCCTTTCTTTTTGCTTTGGGCATTTATTGAGCAGCCCAATATTGTGTTTCAGATAGACTAATCATTCACCATATATAGGTGTGTGATTGTCAGCTTACAGTAATAGCATGTGCTTTTGGTTCAGCCTCCAGGACAAAATTTATCACTAGATGGTTAGTTGGAAACGCTGCTAAATATCAGTTTTCTGTAATGTGTTCTCCAGATTCCATAATGGTTAATATCTTTATCATTTCATTCACAACATTACCAGCCTCCCATCTATCCAGCCCAATCAAATTCAGCATGTGGAGCCAGTCCTGTCAGCATTAGGTACACCAGTCAGTTGGGGCCAAGATGTCAATGGCCCAAAGTAGGAACTTATTCACATGATGACAGTTTAATGTCACCAGTAAAACAAACCTGCATATTACTGACACGTGAGAGAAAAAGCAGAAAAAAACCTGCAGAGACTGTGAAAAAGGTACATACTCCACATATACAATAAATGTGCACCCATGCCATTGAACTCTTGAGGCAGAAGTCCTGAGCACTTCACCAATGTGCAATTCATATACTATATTTTCACTTTTCTCTTTCCTACATTTTGCTAATTGTCACATGAATTTAATTTTTTTACATCGTATTTTTTAAATTTTGCATGTCTGTGGCTTCACCAGCTGATGCAGAGCACGTGCGTGTCATTGCTAGATATGAGTGCACACACATCACATTATAATCTTATAAGATCATAGCGGCCAGGCTATTTAGCAGCAATTGAGAGCTTATTTGAACTTCATTTAATGGGAAGGTGAAATTTCTGAAAAGAATCTCTTCAAGCTGTATCAAGTGTTTGCTATACAGTGAATTATATAATAATATTTGAAGGTCTTGAATTAGAATGAATCTTGAGTGATTTTCCTGGCACCTTTTAAAGAGAAATAAAGACGTCAAGATGATGTCCTGTCATGTGATCAGGAATAGCCATGAACACCATAAACAAGACCCATTAAACTAAAAGACAAAATGGTAGTAATTGTGAATTACAAAATGGCTGTGGAATAATGGCACCACAATATATCACTATAACACAATTAAAGAATTTAAAAATTGATTTTTTGGGTTAACGAGATAGAGACCCGAGTATCATAAGTATTATAAGGAGTGTAAATATTCAGTTGTTCTAATTTTTTTGTTTTTAGAATTACAAATTTTAGAAAAGGCAGTTTATATCTGTGTGATGATGCTCAGTATACTAATTCATTGGATCTATGAGGTTTCAGCACTTACCTCTGCAACACCATAGATTTTTTCACTTATTATTTTTACATTTTGTTAATCACTTAATATTCACTTTAATATGAAGTATTTTTTAATCACTTTTCATATTTTGTTTATCATCTGAGGACACTGTTGTCATCACTGGGCAAAATGCATGTACAGCAGGGGTGTCAAAGTCCAGGCCTAGAGAGCCGCAGTGGCTGCAGGTTTTCATTCTAACCCTTTTCCTTATCAGTGACCAGTTTTCACTGCTAATTAACTTCTGTTCCCTTCATTTTAATAGCCCTGTTCTTAAGGATTCATTCCTCTGAATTGTTTCCTTTCTTCATTAAAGGGCAGCCAAACAGAAATGAGGCATGAAACAAGATGACCAGCTAAATCGGGACTTCAGACTCCAACCTGTTTCACAATGAGAAGCAGATTCTTGCTGTTAATTAAACTCATTACTTAATTCCATGGCTTGTTGGTGCTCTCATTCTGCCACAGCAGACATTTCCAGAACTGTTGATTTTTCTGTTTTTTCTAAGACCACCCTAACAATGTTTTGGTGAGCTGAGAGATCAGCCTTACTGAGACCTCCACCTTTCTTTATTTTCACATATTTTGTGATGGGTACAGGTGAGCTGGTCATATGGATTCTTGTTTTGTATCTCATTATTGTTTGGCTGCTAATTAAGAAAAAGGAAACAACTAAGGGGCCTGAGTCAAGGTAATTAAAATTAAGGCAAAAGAAGATAATTAGCAGCAAAAACTGCTCACAAATTAAGAAGATGGTTAGAATGAAAACCTGCAGCCACTGCGGCCCTCCAGGACCAGAGTTTGACGCCTGTGATGTACAGTAAATCATCTCTTATCATTATGGTGGCCATGTTATCTGTCTATATAAAAAAGAAAAAATCATATGTCAGAGGGGGACACTTTTACATTTTTTTGTGCACTGGGTGGTTCCATTAGGCACCCACTGTTGGGACTGGGGGTGAGAAGTTAAAAGGCTGTCTGTACTTATTAATGGGGTTTGCTGTCTTGCAAGGGAGTCACTGCTTTGAAGGCTGGCCTTGGAGGATGTCTGTATTTACCTGGCTTGGAAATATTGGTTCCTAATCAGCATATCTGTACTTAGTAATGTTTGGTAACCATACATTTTGTTAACTTGTGTTTTTATTAATTGTTAAACCCAGGCAATTTAGATGTGCCATTGATTAAACTGTTTGTCCAGGACTGACAACAGCAGGGACTGAAGTAAATATAAACTCCTGGGCAGCAGAAGGCAAGAGGGACAGTCCACAGAAAACGGTGCCAAGGCACTCGGACAGAGCACAGGGGCTTGCAGGCAGACAAGGGTACCTGGCTGGCACGACGTGAGGCACAAGGACGGCAACACTTCCAGGGAGGAATAGACAGTTCCACAAAGAGACGCCGGATGTGGGTTCAGCGAGAGAGGGAATCCACATGAAAGGACCAAGCGAAGCTGACAGACGAGAAATGAGGCGTGCCTAGGTCCCAGCCACACATGGAGCCCAGAGTGGAAGAAAAAGGAACAACGAAGAGACGCTGACAGGGATTTAACAATTTGACACAACTTCTGTAGGGGAACGAGTGTCCGGGGAACAGAGTGCATCCATGGACAGTTGAACAATTAAGTGTTGGGGTAACACAGTGCACAAACTGGACTCTGCACCACTAAAGGTTGTATCCTCCAATTCTTGTTTTTAATGGACTTTTAGAGGGTGGACTGCGTATTTTCCTTTTTAAAAAAAGGGAAATTGATTCCTGATATGTTTAGTTTTTGTTATGTTCGTTTATCTTTTTAATGTACCTTATATTGTCTCGTGTAATAGAACTTACTGTTGCTTTTTTCTAAAATTACTGTTGTGTCTTTCATTGTGTGTTTACTCACCGCCCAATTTAAAGAAACCTGTGTGCTATTATTGGTAAATTTCAGGAGTTCCCAGTCTCTTAATAAAACTGGGTGGCGTAGTCGGATATTTTAATGGTGTCTAAGTTAGATTACCTATAAGTGTGACCAGACACCTGTGACACATATGCTGTTTGACTATTGACTTCATTTGCCAAACCCCTTAAAAATGGCTGATTTTCATGAAATTTTGTGTGAGTGTTGTTGGTTCAACTAAATATATACACAGTATGGTGTATGGGGCAACCCAAAACGAGGAATGATACAAGGAATATGATTCAGATCATTGAGTCTGGTGGTTTCAGAGCTCACAAAATTTTGTAGTGGCCTAAGCATGATCTCATCAAAGGCCCCAGATATGTATATTGATCTCTTCTCAAATAATTTGGATAACACTTCCATTGTCTTGCTGTATTACAGCTTTTGTCTAAAAATATGACTTTTTGCCTTGTCATGGATTGTGTTTAGCCATGTTGAATTTTCAATAGTCAGTTACAATTTGGTTTCAGTTTACAATTTTTATGTGTTTTTGTCAGTTTTTTTGAGGCCACAGATTTCAGTTCTCCTGATTCTTTATCATTATATTGGTTCCCTTATGAGTTGTACAATTTTTTGTGCGCTTTGGCTGCTATCTTTTTTGGACTACATGTTGAGTTTCCACTTGGTTGTAACCTGCGGGTAATCAATGTGATGGGTTACATCATTGTAAGCTGCAGATTCAAAACCCTTTTCAAAGTACTTTGCTTTAAACTTTTCTTATTTGATGTTTGTGGTATTAACCTTTTCGCTTTGTTTCTTGACTACGTTTTTTGCCTCAAGTCTTGGCTTGATGAGCATGTCTTTTGATCACCCGGTTTTGCCCTTTTTCCTGTGTAACAACAATATCCTGGTGCTCACTAAACTTATTTGTAAGCTTGCTGACATAACACTTGGGTAGTTTGCCTAGTTTAGGAGGAAGATCAAAATGAGGAACTCATCTACATGAATATAGAGGAAAGACAAAATTTCTAAACAAAGAAAACTCATGGATGGAAACTCCTTATAGATGACAGACAAGTCAAGCCATCAGACAACATTGCTATTGTTTGCATCACAATGGTATCATATCTTACTGTTCAGTTTCTTAAAACTGATTTAACCATTTTTGAAGTTGTGGTAAGTTGTAGCTTATATAACTGAACTTGAATGGTATAACACTCACCAACCCAAGGCTATATATCATGGATGGAGCCACAATACAATGTGGGGAAAACATGCAAACTCTGCACTAAGTAAACTGTCGCCAGGTACTGAACCAGAGTTCAATATCTGTGACACAACAGTGCTATTTGCTGCACCAGTGTGCCTTTCACTTAAGATGTGAAAACCCCATCTGCTAAAGCTGTAATATGCTATCCAGATATTTTGCATGTTGCCCAACAGTTAAATAATTTAGTTGGTGTATTTATTCATCTAAAGTATTGTCGAGAATGAAGATCAGAATGCCATATTAGCATGTGTTATTGACCAGGATATTGCAGCCCTGCTTTAGCGAAGTTACAGTGGTGGACCAAGATCATTTGTTTTTGCATGGCACCTTGTCTTCTAAATCCAATAATTAGAGAAATACTATAATTTTCCTAATGTTAATAATATTTTATTTATCGATCATGCCTTAAATACAAGAAAATGATTTATTAGAAGTTCTGGACCTTTTTCAGTGAAGCCATAGTGCCCCCTGTTGCTAAGCTTGTGAACAGATGAATGCAGAATAGCCTCTGTCTTCCTTTAAAAAAACCTGCCAATGAAAAAATTGGATATTTTCTTCATAATTTCTAATAATTAATTTATTGAACGTGCCTAAGGTACTTGTGTGGTGAATTTCTGAACTGTGTTACTTCAGCTTTTGGCAATCATGAAGCCTAATATTGTGCTTTTTTCTTTTTTTTTTCCAAAAAATGTGTCCTGGTCTAGTACGCTGCTAATTATTTAAATCTGCCATAAGTGCTAACATATGGTGTTACTTTTAATATTCAGAGCATCAGGTCATTTTATGAAAGAGGATGTTAACCAGAAAATCACTCTGATAAATAGCTTACTGCTGCACTCTCTTGTCTACATTAATGTCATTTAAGTATTTTATCTGTACAGTGATGGATGGGCATTTTGTTAGCCAGCACATCAAATCATTCCAGAGAATTTGAGATTGTATAGAGAAAGATAATATGCAATAAAGCAATTAAGTCTTACTTCTTCTTGAAATATAATAACTCACTGCAAAAATTCTAAGCAGACCACAAACTATAAACATATTCTTTAATTTTTTAATAGGTTGCTGACATACAGATCAAGAAATATCTCCAGGCACTGGCTGTTGGGATATTTATAGTTTTAATATTTTAAGTCATACTGATCCTTATTACCAAGGTTAAAAATAAATGATGGCTTTATATGACAGTTACAGGTTTTGCTTAAAGATAAATAAGTAGGTGGCAGACTGATGTGAAAGCTGGCATTACTGTTTGGCAATGTGAGTCCTATATTTAAATTTGAGAGTTTATTCCTGCTATGTAGAGTTTAAATATTTTCCATGTATTTATTAAGACATGACCTGGAAATTGAAATATTGTTCAGTGCACATGCAAGCAACTGAGTATCTGCACACTCTAAATGCCTGGTACCCCTCTCAGATGAATTCCTTGCTGCTAGGATGACCGACCACAACCCCAAGTGGGACTGGCAGGACTAGGAAGTCCTGCACAAATAAATCAGAATGGCAGCAGCCGTGCCCCTTTGGCACTAATACAGTTCTGTCTGAGTCATATGTCTGAAAAAGGTATTATTATGGAAAATGTATGTATTTATTTAATATAAAAGACTATTATACCTGTATTATGTTGAGAAACCTCATATGTTACAAGGTTCCACAAAAACATTTATATTTAGGTGCTTCTTCTTGTTTATCACGTTCAATTTGATGTTCATAATGCTTTAGAAAATGAGACTTAAATTCAAGTGTCCTTATGTTTTTTTGCTTTATTGCTGCAGTAATATTACCAATAGAAACAAGAAAAAAAAGAAACAAAAAAAACCCCAAAAAAAACAGCATTTGTCTGAGTGAAAAGGCAGAAATCAAAACAGTCACTTCTTGTAAAGTCTGTTCCTCACTGGTGACTTTTCTTTTAATGTGTCCTTAAACCCTGTTGTGGGTTTATTTTAGATATGCATGCTCCAGTGACTCAACAAGTACCTTGTGCTCTTTTGAAGTTATCAGAGGATTTCAGCATCTCTGAGATAAATGTTCAGTGTCATCAGTGTCTATTAGAGCTTAAATCTTATTCATGGTTGCTGCAGACCTCGACTTGCGGCGCCCTATCTAAATTGATGGATTGATTCATAAAGCAACTATTAAAGTCACTGTGACACAATATGATGGGAATTAACCCTGATGTTAGATATTGACCTTAGACTTAAAATACTTGCACTTTTTGTCATTCCTGGAGCTATCAGGCTTACTAAATTGTGAAGGTTCCTAATTTTAAAAAAGCAATTGCTTGAATGATTTCCTTCAGTAAAATTTACACTATGAGAACATTCCTAACTCAGTCCTCCATGGGATTAGGGAAAGATTATTGGAACTATGCAGAAATAATGGTATATTTAATATGTAATCAATGAATAATGAAGAGCAAAAAAAAAAACTGAGAAATGAGTAGAAAGGGATTGTTTTTTCTCTGCACAGATAACAAGGGGCGTTTACTTGGTGAAGGATTCATTGAATAAAGGATTCACTTTATTGTCTTTCTAGGTTATGTAAATTCAGTAATTAAAGCTTGCAGAAGCCCCAAAGCAGAAGCGATCTGGATGTCTGAGGGTAACTACAAAAAGGAATTTTTGTTTGAAAGCATACTATTCTTTCCTAAATAAATGGTTCACTATTAAAATGAATAAAAGCTGTTACAAACAAATTATAGCTATAAGCAACAGTGATGAGTAAACAAGTTTCCACAGATAGGCAAAGCTTAAAAATAGACTGATATAATTCAGTGGAATTCCAAAAAACAAAAAGAGAGCTGCTTTTTCCTTGTCATTCACACTACAACCACAATTTATTTCTTGTATATCCCAAAATCACACAAGGAATGCCTCATCTCTCTAAGAAGACAAGAAAAAACTCCCAAAACCCTTGCAGGAAAAAAATGGAAGAAATCTTAGGAAGGATAATTCAGAGAGAATCCCACTTCCAGTAGATTGGGCATGCAATGGGTGTCACAAAATGGGGTAAATACAACACACAAATCAAAGCACAAGTAATCCTCTTTACAGAACTAGATGGCCAGTCTATCATTGCCACTTCAGAAATATAATACAACAGTACAAAATACTTTGTCCCTGCACAGTGCTCCTCACTAAGTGAAGGCAGAGAGCACGGCGACAATTCTCAAGGCAAATGCAACAACAGATTAGACCACATATAGGGATACAGATTTGTTCAGATACATCAAAAACAAAGTAGAATCTAATTAACATAAATTAAAAACCATAATATCTGTACATCAGCTAATTGCAGAACCACTGACAGATTGTAGAAAAGAAATCAGACAAGCCAAACACAGTCAGAGTCCTGGAGACCTCAGGCAACTAGCGTCCTCCTCTTACTGGCCATTCTACAGCTGAATCAGTGCTGGGACAGTCAATCTGATGATAGAACCCTTCTACCTAATGATTCCAGTGCTCCTTTACCTGAGATGACCACCAAGAGGCACATGAGCATACCAAGAAGGGAAACATAACAGTTTATAAATACCATATTACTTATTTTTTACTACTAATGACTACACTACAGGGTGTTTATTAGAAATTGTAAATAAACTTTATTAATTTTGACTTGTTTCACATTGGGATAGGTGTCTCCCATAATAATAATACTAATAACAATAACAACAGCAATAATAATAATAATAATAATAACAAAGATTTTAACTGTCCATTAAAAATATGCACACTGTAGATTAATTTTCTATAAAACACTTCTACATGCTTCAGTCCCCTATAAAGGAGAAGCAAGGAATCTGTGGCAAGGGCATGAGCTGAGTCTAAAAGAATTAACACTAATGTAATAGCCAAGTGCCATTTTAAATCAAAATTGCTTTTTGCACATTAGACCTGAATGAACTCCATAATGAAAAAAATAATGGTGTACAGAATCAATGGTGTTATTTGCATGAAAATCCTCAAAGGAGATAGGCATGTCTTTTGTCTATATTGTGCTCAAGACATTGGCATGAGGGCTAAACATCTGGCTTGCCTTAAATGGGTCATCACCACATGGGTCAGACAAAGGTGACGCTTGTTCTGTTGCTGCAGCACACCAAAACTGGCCTAATAATGTGTTCATCTCTTGTATGTACAATGGAGTCAGATTAATAGGGACTGATTCATTTGGTTTTATGAGGCTATGTGGTCGGCTTCCCTTTCAAGCTGGTGAAGGAGAATTTGAAGTTAATATAGGAACAACACCCTGAGAGGAGCAGATCTTTACAGCCTGTATATGGGGTCATAGGGTTAAAACAGTTCTTTGCTCTACAAATATGTAGCATCTCCTGTGCAATGTTGGGTAATGGACTGTCAACATTTATTATGTACAATGTTCTATTGACTGCCTTCTGTTTAACAATATGTCTGGGCTGGTGCTGAACCTGTGCATCCTAGGCTGTAATAAGCTTGTACATAGTTATCTTCCTGCCCCAAATCCTACTCCTGATGATCTATATATGGTAACAATAAAGGCAATGATGTAATTTGGACAACATTCCCAACAGACAAGTGCAGCAGATGCCATGGTATGGACCTTCAAAGCACCTACAGCAGTTACTTGAATTTGTTTCCTAGGAAGAGGTTATCAGACACACAATGATACATAATAGAAGATCTTGTCATTCTTTCATGACAGGTTTGTATGATGCTCTTCTCCAGTGGCATCATTGGGGGTGGGGGGTATTTTGTGTCCAGCCACTAATCTTTGAGAGCCCTCTGACAGCCCCCCTCTCTGATTTGACATCAATGTACAACTACTGCAAAACCCTAAGTGGGAACTGCTCCCACTCTTCAATCTGACTTCCATGTACACTTAAGCTATAATTTAGTAGGGGGCTAAGCCCATGATAGCTGATAAAACTAAGAATGTGCCTATATCCAACATTATGATCACACACACCAAGCTAGATGAATTGCCAGAAAACCTAGACTCATTACAGAAGGAACTGGACACCATGCAACCTTGGGCAGATTTGTGGTAGATAAAATGGATATAAAATGTCAGATTTGGATACATAATTGGAGGTCTGACACTTGAAAATATTTCTTATGAAAAGTAACTAGCAGTCATAGTGACTTTGTTACTATCTACATCCAGACAATGTAAAGAAGCCATTAAGAATGCTAACAAAATTTTAGGTTTTATAGTCAGATGTGTAATGTCAAAGGAGATTATTCTTAAGCTATATAATGACCTGGGGCCTCATGTATAACAATGTGGGTAGAATTCACACTAAAAAATGGCGTATGGACAAAACAGAATGTGTGTACACACAAAAAAATCCAGAAGCATAAATCTGTGCGTACGCCAACTTCCACGTTCTTTCCCTACACAAATCCCGGTCAGCGTGAAATATAACACACGTGCACATGCCTGCTGCCACACCCTGACTCCTCCCAGAATTACGCCTCTTTGAATATGCAAATCAATATAAATAGACCCTTAACTTTAGTGTTGTGTGAAAAAGACAATAGCAAAAGCACACGGAAAATAGAAGAATTTCAGCGAAAACCAAGTGGAGGCAAGGAAAAACATTCTACTTGTTGGTTTAAATAATTGTATAAGCAATAAAAGGAACTTGATCGAGTGACATAGAGTGATGGAGAAACTTGAAAGTTCAAGTTTAGAAAGTTGCACAGTCATTAAAGTAGAACGTCATAAACGTCACCTTAAAATTGTTTAATTTACTAGTTTCTCAAATCCCATCATAACTAAAGTAGCACGTTAAATGTTTTGTATTCTATGTGTTCTTCTATGTGCTCTATGTGTGTGAATCACTATGTGCTTTTTAAACAGGCATTCTCTTACACAGACTGGACATAGAATACATTACATTCATGATATTTCAGCTCTTTGAACAATTTAAACACTAAGATGTATACTTGATATCATTTTCATGATGATAGGAATGAAAACATGTATTAAACATGGGGCCACGGTGGTGCAGTGGTAGTGATGAGCTGGTGCCCTATCCAGAGATTGTTCTTGCCTCCCGTATAATACTTGCTGTGCCATGCGTGACCTTCGATGAAATAATTTATTGCAGCAGTACTGTCTCTTTCAAACGTAACAACCCCCAATTCCTGTCCTTCCTCTTCTTTCTTCAAGTAACCAATCACAACAAAAGATCTGTAATAAATGTCAAGCCATCTGTGAGTTTAGAATGCCAATTCTTCAAAATGTTTAAGGAACATTGAAATATCTTCATAGTACATATTTAATTATTCCATCCATCTATCCATCCAGGGTTGTGCCAGTCCCAGCAAGCATGTAATGTGTGGCAGGAACAAACCCTGAATGGGGCACTAGCTCATCGCTACCACCGTGCCACCGCACCCTCACGTTTAATTAATAACAGTATACATTAATTAAATGAAGTTAAAAATTAATCTGTATAATGTAATATACATACTTTACTGCATTTCATCTTAAAAGTGATATCAAAAGCTCCAAGACCACAGCACTTGGAAATCTAAATTGACTTAGAAGACAGTCATCATCATATGTAAATACTCGCTTTATAAAGTGGCTCAGGTTGTGCAATATTACAACTGTAGTGCAAGTTTACAGTGAAGTGATTGTACTTATAACTACAAACAGTTCTACCGGGAACACTTGATGGAATGATTGAGTGCGTTTAGAGCACTTGGGACGAAACTGTTTCAGAACTGCGAGTTCCCTACAGGAAAGGCTCTGAAATGTTTGCTGAATAGGGGAGGTTCAAATAGACTGTGCGCATGACTGAGGCAGCATATGCTAAATGTTGTATCCCGATAATTCTCTCTCCGATCAGCTCCTGTAGAGATGTGATTCCACACTCAGATACAGTGGGTTAAAATACTCTGAGTGGTTTACTGAGAGTAACAATGCTAAAGCAGCAATGGTATTTGGAATAGTTTGGCCATTCCGTGCATCATTATATGCTTACATGCTGGTTACAATCAAATGCCTTAAACTAATAAATGATATGTGGTTAATTTCAGTGTATTTGATAAAGCTGCATCAGGGATGTGAATCTAAAAAATAAAGGGAAACCACACAGGAACAGTAGCATAGCTTTGATGCTGGGTGCCGCCAGTTTGCAAAACCAAGCCAAAAACTTGAATACGCAATGGTTTGAGCTGGCGTGAGAATGTGCATGGCTTTACGCCACATTTAGTTTTTATACATTTTATACATACACGTGGAAACTGGCGTATGCAACATTTCACCTGGAGGAAGGGGTACAGTTTTGGTCTCCAGGCTATGAAAAAGACATAGCAGCACTAGAAAAACACACAGAATTGTAACTAGAACAATTCCGGGAAGTGTGAGCTATAAGAAAAAGTAGTTAAACCTTTTCAGTTTAAGCAAACAGATATTAAGAGGAGACATGAAGTTTTTAAAAATGATGAAAGGAATTAGTATAGTGGTTCCAGGCTGTTACTTTAAAATGTGTTCAACAAGAACACAGGAACATGGTTGGAAATTTGCTAAGGATAAATTTCACACAAACGGTTGAAAGTTTTTGTTCACACCATAGACACCATAAATCACTAAGCAATGGGGTAGAAAAAAGGATTTTAGGGACTTTCATGACTGTACTTGATGTCAATTTGAAAAAAAGTAGGTCGATAGGATTAGTGAACTTTGTTGGGCTGAAAGGTCTATTCTCGTCAAATATTTTCTAATGTTCTAATATTCAGCACCTTTCTTTACATAGATGTGTCTCCAACAGTGCATGCGCAGAATGCCAGCTACAATTCACACTACACCTTGTACACACCATTGCCTCCATAGAGGGCCAGTTTTGCAAACTCAGGACACCCTGGGAAGACTCCTTGCACAACACAGAGTGGATTACAGCATGGCCTATGAACTTTCAACCAATTCTAGGAATTCCATATGAACTCCTCATGCTCTGGTATTAGAATCATATCTTGTTTGTGTGTCCCTCTTTTGTAAATCCTTTTTAACGCTAATTGTACCCCTTCTTCTGTATGCAACCATTTTGGACACAATTACCATTTTAAAACAGTAATCCTTAAACACAGCTTAGTGTTTTATAATTTAATTAAAAAGAATACCTTAAAAAAAAGTGAATAAAAAGGCTATCGAGACAGTGAAAATTAATTTTTAAATTGTGGTAGCATATTACATATACAGTAATCCCTCGCTACTTCGCGGTTCACTTTTCGCGGATTCACGACTTCGCGGGTTTTTAAATACAAGTGATTGCCCGCCTATCGCGGAAGTTATGTTCCAGACCCATCAGCAACCGGAGAAAATCCGCGATATAGAAAGACCATATAAATAAACATTTTTATAGTTTATGCCTTAAAATACCCATCCCACATGCTTTAAACACATGTAAACTTATAAAACACACTTTGTTAACACATATGATATGTGGATGTCGGGCTAAGGATATGAGTAACATCTCACTATTATAAAACATTTTAACTTCACGCAAGACAAGACAGTGAGACAGGAAAATTGGTGATGTACAGGCTTTTAAATTATTGACACGCAGAGCGACAAGCAGCACAAAGCCAGCACAAAGTCCACTTCTCCTTAGCGTTCATTCAGCTCCCCACCCCCTTGACAATGCGAAGTGGCAGAAGCGTACTGCGCTTCCGGGGAGGGGGGGTTTGAGTGAAGGTGCGTTCAGCTCTCACACACCCACACACACACACACACACACACACACACACACACTCCTCCTCCTTCCAAACGCGCAGAGCGACAAGCAGGCATTTTGGCAGAAGCAGCACAAAGTCCATTTCTGCTCAGCTTGAGTTCAGCTGCCCCCCTTCACAAAGCGAGTGCAGACACATTGACGTCTGATCGCTGCGTGCAGTGTGCAGTGTTGGTCTGAGATGTTTAAGAATGTAGAAAGTGTTTAAGAGCATAGGAAGTGTTTATAAGAGCGTGGGAAAGGTTAACAAGAGAGTGAGAAAGGTTTATAAGAGTGTGGGAAGGGTTTATAAAGCCTTAAAATATGTATAAATAATAAAATAAATATAGGTCTCTACTTCGCGGATTTTCACCTATCGCGGGGGGGGGGGCTCTGGAACGTAGGTGAGGGATTACTGTAAATGATATTTTTCTATGCAGAAGCACTTCATTCCTAATTATTCACACTACTGCCTAAGATTCACATTTGCCTCCGCCTCCTGCTTTTTCTGTCATGTGCTGTTTGCCGTTGACTACATCCAACACATCCTTCATATCTTTAGTGGGGGGACAGATGGGCATCCCGGCCGGGATGGAGGTTGTCTTCTGGCCAGAAAAGAAAGCCATGATGGAAGGACAAGAAGCGCCTGCTGCCATAAATTATATTCTCAACCTGAAGACAATGTGGCAGCATCCCACTGGTGGGACACCATAGGATTATCCACAGGGCAGGCTGGGAATTTGCTGTTAGGCAAAAAAAAACACATGTAAATAGTAAATGTAAAAGCCAATAGATGAAGGGGCAATAGGCACCTTTTGTTTGAGACTGGAATGATAAATGACAAGGCACATTTACTAAATAATTCTGTTACAGGTTATTGTTAATGCCTGTCAACAAGATGTAAATAATTACCTGTCCCACAAAAGAGTCACCTACTTTGAAGATCAGAATGCTTTGATTGGTATCTCATCAATATACAGCACTGTGATAACAGCACTGCCGGCTTCTTAGAAAATTTTTGTGTTTACTTGGTTTGAAAATGAACGCGTTCTGTACCATTGTACACTGGTATATGCTCTTCTTGATTAGTAGCAACAATATTATTGTTTAACCAATGAAAATGTGTATACACTATTGTTAAGCAAAAGAAATTGGTGTGTACCATTGTTTAACCAATGGTCATGTTGATCTAGGCAGAGATTGCAGCAGTTATATACAAATCAGAATTAAGAGAAGTAAGGTCAGAGATTCCTAATTGCTGCCTGCTTCTTTTATGCTTTTCGCTTACTGCTGTTGCTACACTCCAATAGTAACAGTGGTGGCCTATGCCTGGTCCAGGATCTCCTACGCCTGAGGATGGTAACACACACTGTCCAGACAGCACATGTCATAATACGGACTACCAGTGTCTGCAATAGCCAGTCATCTCTGTCTCTTGTTAGAGATACTCTGACAATAAGACAATATGTAAACCTCTGGTATTCATTGCATAATGAATAATCGACTCTCTTCTCTGAGCAACCATGTCTCCAGATATGCCACCACTGTGTTTTTATCACTTTCAAAGAGGATTTCATGTGGTACTATTGTTTACAGTTCTATAGTTATGTTACTGGCCCATAAACAGATCTTTCACTAGCTTTAGATTAATTTCTTACTTACTCTGCAATTGATCTGACTTCCAGTTTACAAGCAAACTGTAACAAGGCTTCTATGGTAAATTATTTTTGTTTTAATAAATTATCAAAAAGAAAACTAGAAATTACATATCTTTAAATGGTATGCTACAAAGTAAAAGAGAAGCTCATCTAAAAAAGAGCTATGAAAACAACTTATTAAATTCAAAAGTGATACAGACAAGTACATGGAAAGAGACTGTTCAGAAAAAAAAGAACTGTGTGGAATGAGTAATACATCCTCTTTATAAATGTAAAGGAACTTGCATTACATCTTATTGTATCACATTCAGAATGCTGTTTTCGGGTTTCGGGCTTGTCTAGATTTTACCTAAACATTTCATGAACTAAATAAAATATAAATGACTTTTAAAATGTTAAATTACACTAACTAGTAAGTCCTATTCCACATTCCAGAAGCTTATGTGGCTTGCTTTTATATAATTTGCCTTTAAAAGAATATATTAAATTTAATTGTATTTTAAAATTAATAAAGGAGATGTACAGTAAGTTTGAACACTTCAGTACCATTGTTCTAGATGATTACAATTAAACATCAACTTGTCTTTAATTTACGGTATATGGCGCTGTTTTGTATGAAATATCTTAATAAGATGTTTTGCAAAGGAGTAAGAAAGTAGCACAGGACAACATTATTAGATCTTAAGATAAATGATGTTAGCCATACAGCATGTAAGGTTAACAATCCTATTTCTAGTTTTACTTGTTATATCAAATTTACAGTAACTAAAACATTTAAAATAATCCAAGGCACAGAGTCAAGCTAAAAAAGGAAAGTCTATAAAAAATTAAAATACGACAGAAAAGAGCTCACTTAAAATGGTAAAGTGTTTTGAAAGCAGAATGGACAGCTCAAAACCAAATATATCCTTTGTTTTAAATTTGACCAGTCTGAAATTGGTAGTCTGGCAATTTAAAGTTGCTATGATTGTAGTTTCCATGGCAACCCACAAATGTGCAGGTATCATAGAGAGATAGCAATACCCTGTGGAGCTGACCAGCATTCAGGCCAAAAAAAACAGGAGAATCTGGCAGGACTCAGAGGGAATGCTGGCAGAATGTACCGTGATAATGCTCTCAGAAAAGGCAAGAGGAAAAAGTAATCCAACACTGTATTTCACACCAACCTTCCACAAGTACTGAGTTAGTTTGGAAAAATATGTTTTTTTCATCAAAAGTGGGGAGGTAATTCTGCTTTTGGTACAGATATACAGTATGCTTGAGTAATATTATGATGATACAGTGTAGTGAAGGTACATTAATTTCCTTTGAGTAAACCTTTCCATTTTCAGAATCCTATTAAACAATCAGCATAGCATCTGCTTTACTATAACACTATTTTACTTTAAGAATCTGCTGTGAACTGCACATAATATTTATTACTTCCCCTGAACCCTTACAATCAGGAGAGATAAAATATACAAGGGGCTAAAGACTTTCTCTAGTATTGTCAACTAATTTTATAACTTATAAGAGCAAGAATTAAAACAAATATCCTTATTCTCCATCTTCTACTTCATTTTATGATAGTGACTCAGTAGTTAGTGTTGCTGCCTCATAGATCATTGTTCCAAGTTTAAAGAATCACTCCACCCAAAAATATTTTTGTATGTTACTTACCCCATGTACTTTGTAGTGGTGGCTGATAAAAAAAAAATTCTCAATCACGTTTTTTGTGAAGAAATTACATATTGAAAATTGTAACTGTGACCAGTTCTGCACAACAGCAAACAATGTGAAAAACATCCAAAAAAAAAAATTCTCATGTAATTCGTGTCACATAATCCACATGTCTATTATCCATTCATTTGGTTAAAATGTGAAAAATGTGTGATTTTTTTTCTAAAGTATTATTAAAAGTTACTTTCTGAAAACTATTAAAATGCAAGATTTGCATCTCACCCTCATTTACTGGTCAATAATCATGTATTCAATTCAAGCCTAAATGCAGAAAATCAAGTGTGGGCAATGCAGAAAATACCCAATGTCCAAAAAAATTAAAGGAACATTATTTAATCAGAGTAATCAGAGTATAGCATCAAGTCAATGAAACTTCTGGGCTATTGATCAGGTCAGTTCAGTAACAGAGGGGGTTGTTAATCAGTTTCAGCTGCTTTGATGTTAATGAAGTTAACAACAGGTGCACTAGAGGGCCAACAATGAGACGACCCCCAGAACAGGAATGGTTTAACAGGTGGAGGCCACTGACATTTTTCCCTCCTCATCTTTTCTGACTGTTTTCTCACTAGTTTTGCATTTGGCTACGGTCAGTCTCACTACTGGTAGCATGAAGCGATACCCTGAACCTACAGAGGTTGCACAGGTAGTCCAACTTCTCCAGAATGGCACATCAATACGTGCCATTGCCAGAAGGTTTGCTGTGTCTGCCAGCACAGTCTCAAGGGCATGGATGAGATTCCAATGAGACAGGCAGTTATTCTAGGAGAGCTGGTCAGGGCCGTAGAAGGTCCTTAACCCTTCAGCAGGACTGGTATCTGCTCCTTTGGGCAAGGAGGAACAGGATAAGCACTGCCAGAGCCTTACAAAATGACCTCCAGCAGGCCACTGGTGTGAATGTCTCCGACCAAACAATTAGAAACAGACTTCATGAGGATGGCTTGAGAGCCCAGCGTTCTCTAGTGGGTCATGTGCTCACTGCCTGGCACCATGGAGCTCGATTGCCATTTGCCATAGAATACCAGAATTGGCAAGTTCACCATTGGCACCCTGTGCTTTTCAGGTGTTGGGATGAAATCCTTGGACTCATTGTATGCTGGTGCAGTGTGTCCTGGGTTCCTCTTCGTGCACGACAATGCCCGGCCTCATGTGGCGAGAGTATGCAGGCAGTTCCTGGAGGATGAAGGAATTGATACCATTGACTGGCCCCCACGCTCACCTGACGCTCACCTAAATCCAATAGAACACCTCTGGGACATTATGTTTCGGTTTATCCGATGTCACCAGGTTGCACCTCAGACTGTCCAGGAGCTCAGTGATGCCCTGGTCCAGATCTGGAAGTAGACCCCCCAGGACACAATCCATTGTCTCATTAGGAGCATGAGCCCCCCCCGACCCCCCCCCCGACGTTGTCAGAAATGCATACAAGCACGTGGGGGCCATATAAACTACATAGTACAATTTTGAGTTGCTGCAATGAAATTTCGGCAAAATAGACTAGTCTGCCGCATCATTTTTTCACTTTGATTTTCAGAGTGTCTTTGAATTCAGCACTCTGTATGTTGATAATTTTCATTTCCATCAAATGATGTGGCTTCCTTTTGTTCCTAACACATTACCCAGTCCATTTCAGTAGAGATATCCAGTAGGATTTTTTCTCCCATTGAAATCTGATGTGTTTTCAAAGTGTTCCTTTCATTTTTATGGGCAGTTTTATATATATATATATATATATATATATATATATATATATATATATATATATATAATAAAAAGAAATCTCCTGTCCTGGAAAGCAAAAAGCAAGTCTATGATACGTGATAATCTTGAAAGACATTCTAAAGACCCACGAGACCAAAGACACGCCCTACTTACAATCTATCAAATAGGACAATAGGCAGCAAAACATTCAGTCTTGTGAAGGATTTGAGCACACACAGATACAGGGCTCTCAGCGCATATAAAGCGTATAAGGACAGTACGTTATAAATGAAATGTCGACATCTAAGCAAAGAAGAAAGCAGCGTGGAGAAAAGAGACTCAAATGCGTTGGACAGAAAAAAGAGTAAAAAAGAATAATCGAGGTGCAAATTCAGAAAATAAGGAAAGTAATTATCAGCCTGGAACAAGTGGAATTGAGAAAAAAGCACGTCCAATCCGGCTCAGAATTAAAAGACAATGAGTAAAAGAAAGTAGAACTTCATAAAGATGTTTACAAACGTTGACGCTAAACACACGCGGAGCAGGTTAGAGACTATGAAACCAGTGAAATTAGAAAGGCTCAAAAAAAAAAATGGTGCTATACACATGTGGAGAAAGTTAAAGGATATGAAAGTAGGAAAATTAAAAAATATAAAAAAAAAGAAAGTAAAGATCGCAGTAGCGCAAACAAACAAACTGCCTCATTTAACTATGCACCAGTCTAACTTTGGTTTTGCACAGTAATTACTACACTATTGCACCTTAACACCTAATTCTACTTTATTCACATAATTTTACTTATTTATTATGTTCTACTATATATACTTCAATCTATGACTTTTTGTTAATCTAACTGATATTCTTCTAACTTTGCACAGTTTTTGATAAGCAGATCAGGATGCATTTCACTGCGTGTTGTCCTGTATAACTATCCATGTGACAAATAAAGAATCTTGAGAATTTCAAAAATGGAGTTTACTGCACATGCATTTATTGGTTAATTTGTTAGTGTATATATATTTATCTGTCTGCTTATTTAAAAAGCTACATTTACCCCAGGAGTCAAAAACATTCCGTCTAGCCCTTGTACAAAAACCTAGACAAAAGCTGGGGTATCACCTTGGTAGCCCCATGTACTTTTGAAACTGTGAGAGGAGAATAGCATGACTTTACAGACAGGAGTCCAATGCAGAACTCTACTTACTTTTTTACTTTGTAAAAAAAAATTATTAACTGCTGATGATGTAGATTGTTTTGTCTGTGCTGAAATTCCAAACAGAAAAACATATCCTGACCTCATTAAAAAGATTCAGCAAATTGGGACACGCAAGATTACAAATAATGTTTTTATAGAAGTTCTGAAATAAAAGTGAAACTAATGAAATAGCAACAATTCAAAGAAAAAAATCTTAAAAGTGTGTACAACCAAAACACGGGGGTTGGCGAGCGAAGCGAGCAGGGGGTGAAGCCCCCTAGTGTATATATATATATATATATATATATATATATATATATATATATATATATATATAGAGAGAGAGAGAGAGAGAGAGAGAGAGAGAGAGAGAGAGAGACATCAAGTGGTTTGCTTTGACAGCAAGAGGAAGAAGAACAGTGATTTGCCACTAGAATAAAACCCAAATAAAACCGCCTCCTTCTATTGTCCCAGGATTTGGAGCTCAAGGACCAGAGTCAGCTACCTAAGGGCTGGTTTATACTTCATGCTCAGAACACGTACACGCATGCATCATGGCTGCCATGCATTCCCAGTGTTCATTTGATGAGTCCTCTGGGCACGTCCTCAGATATTAACGCGATGCATGCACGAGTTGCAGTACCAGCAAAAAGTCGGAGTGTGACGTCAAAGTGTCTGTTTACTATCCACATGTGACAAAAAGCCACTTTGAGGATCCTACAGGATCTATGTGAGTGATTCGATGTTTGATGAGTGGTTAAATGTGGTGAAGTATAATGCCGAAATACAAATGCATTCGTGGTGCTTTTATATTCAAGCGTTGCATATTCCACAATGTAATGACACAATAAATTTTAAAAGTCTCATATAACATTTTCTGTGTCATTTTTTGTTGTTTTTTTTTTGCACCTTCATAACATCATTAGAATATATGGCAACATATTTTGAGACACAGATAAAAAAAATTAGGGACACAGTGAAAAGGTCTATTTTGTGATTAAAGTGGAAATTTCCACTTTAATCTCATAGTTTATTTTATCATTACCGTACACCATCGTAAATGTCATCTTAAAACGGACCCAGTTGTTAATCGCTATGTACTTCTGGGGCTTCCACCTGAACTGAAAACAGCAGCAAGAAGCAATCGCCACACAGAACACATTAAATTCATGATATTCCATTATCTGCACATTTAGAATCCTTTGATTTATACTTGATATCATTTTCATGATGAAATGCATTCATTCATTTAAATAATGAATACTGTTAATAATTACACATGTGGAGGTGGCACAGTGGTGGAACGGCAGTGCTACTGCCTTGCAGGGAGTTGCAACCCTGGTGTTCCCAGCCTGGACTTTGCATGTTTCCCTGGTGGTTTTCCACAGTGTGTTCCGATTTCCATCCAAAGACATGAAGATTTAGGGATTTGATGATGCTAAAATGACGCTAGTATGTGTATGTGTGTGCTTGTATTCTCCTTGCAATGAGCTGATGTCCCGTCCAGGGATTGTTTCTGCCTTGCGCCCAGTGCTTGCTGGAATGGGCACATCCCTGGATTAATGGATGTAATCATTAAACATCCCTGCTTTTCAGAGATAGTGTGGCAAGTCGTCCTGGGAATTTAATGGATGTTTTGGGCAATTCAAAATACAGCAAAGCTGAACATTGTTTTCTCGCCATGATGATACCTCACACTGCCACCTGGTGGAATCTTCCAGATTTACGTAAAGTAATAGTGCAACCCAGCCATAGGGGACGCACAAATCAGTGTTTCTTTGTGCCAGTCCCAAGCCCGGATAAATGGGGAGGGTTACATCAGGAAGGGCATCCTGTGTAACATTTTGCCAAATCAATATGCGGACAACAATACAAATTTACATACCGGATCGGTCGAGCCCTAGGTTAACAACAACCGCCACAAGTACTGTTAACCAACAGGGTGCTGGAGGAAATTGGGCTACTGTTGGCCGAAGAAGAAGAATAAGAGGGAGAGGAAGAGGGGGGACATATCCGGAGGCAGCAGGAGAGAAGGAAGGTAAAGAGAGTGGAACTGAGGGCAGGAACTTTGAATGTTGGCAGTATGACTGGTAAGGGGGGAGAGTTAATAGATATTATGGAAAGAAGGAAGGTTGATATATTGTGCGTGCAAGAGACTAAATGGAAGGGGAGTAAGGCCAAGTGGATCAGAGGTGGATTCAAATTGTTCTATCATGGTGTGGATAGGAGGAAAAATGGGGTAGGGGTTATTCTGAAGGAACAGTATGTCAAGAGTGTTTTGGAGGTGAAAACAGGGTCAGACAGAGTAATGATTATGAAGCTGGAAATTGGAGGTGTGATGATGAATGTTGTTAGTGCATATGCCCCGCAAGTTGGGTGTGCAATGGATGAGACAGAAGATTTTTTGAAGTGGATTGGATGAAGTGATGAACAGTGTACCCAAGGGACAGAAAGTGGTGATTGGAGCGGATTTCAATGGACATGTTGGTGAAAGGAACAGAGGAGACGAGGAGGTGATGGGTAGGTATGGTGTCAAGGAGAGGAATGAAGAAGGTCAAAGGATAGTGGATTTTGCCAAAAGAATGGACATGGCTGTGGTGAATACATATTTTAAGAAGAGGGCGGAACATAGGGTTACATACAAGAGTGGTGGAAGATGTACACAGGTAGATTACATCCTATGCAGAAGAATCAATCTGAAGGAGATTGGAGACTGCAAAGTGGTGGCAGGGGAAAGTGTAATTAAGCAGCATAGGATGGTGGTCTGTAGGATGACATTGGAGATCAAGAAGAGGAAGAGAGTGAGGGCAGAGCCAAGGATCAAATGGTGGAAATTAAAAAAGGGAGACTGCAAGGTTGAGTTTAGGAAGAAGGTGAGACAGGCACTGGGTGGTAGTGAACAATTACCAGACAGTTGGGAAACTACAGCAGATGTAGTAAGGGTGACAGCAAGAAGGGTGCTTGGTGTGACATCTGGACAGAGGAAGGAGGAAAAGGAAACCTGGTGATGGAATGGGGAAGTACAGCAGATTATACAGAGGAAGAGTATGGCAAAGAAGAAGTGGGATAGTCAGAAAGATGCAGAAAGTAGACAAGAGTACAAAGAGATAAGGCGCAAGGTGAAGAGAGAGGCGGCGAATGCTATAGAAAAGCTGTATGATGAGTTGTAGGAGAGGTTGGACACTAAGGAGGGAGAAAAGGACCTGTACCGATTGGCTAGACAGAGGGACCGAGCTGGGAAAGATGTGCAGCAGGTTAGGGTGATAAAGGATAAAGATGGAAACACACTCACAAGCGAGGAGAGTGTGTTGAGCAGATGGAAAGAGTACTTTGAGAGGCTGATAAATGAAGCGAACAAGAGAGAGAAGAGGTTGGATGATGTGGAGATAGTGAATCAGGAAGTGCAACAGATTAGCAAAGAGGAAATATGGACAGCTATGAAGAGGATGAAGAATGGAAAAGCCACTGGTCCAGATGACATACCTGTGGAAGCATGAAGGTATTTAGGAGAGATGACAGTGGAGTTTTTAACCAGATTGTTTAATGGGATCTTGGAAAGTGAGAGGATGCCTGAGGAGTGGAGAAGAACGGTACTGGTGCCGATATTTAAGAATAAGGGGAATGTGCAGGACTGTAATAACTACAGGGGGATAAAATTGATGATCCACAGCATGAAGTTATGGGAAAGAGTAGTGGAAGCTAGGTTAAGAAGTGAGGTGATGATTAATGAGAAGCAGTATGGTTTCATGCCAAGAAAGAGCACCACAGATGTGATGTTTGCTGTGAGGGTGTTGATGGAGAAGTTTAGAGAAGGCCAGAAGGAGTTGCATTGCATCTTTGTGGACCTGGAGAAAGCATATGACAGGGTGCCTCAAGAGGAGATGTGGTATTGTATGAGGAAGTCGGGAGTGGCAGAAAAGTATGTAAGAGTTGTACAGGATGTGTACGAGGGAAGTGTGACCCTGGTGAGGTCTGCGGTAGGAGTGACGGATGCATTCAAGTTGGAGGTGGGATTACATCAAGGATCGGCTCTCAGCCCTTTCTTATTTGCAATGGTGATGGACAGGTTGACAGATGAGATTAGACAGGAGTCCCCTTGGATTATGATGTTTGCTGATGACATTGTGATCTGTAGCGATTGTAGTGAGCAGGTTAAGGAGACCCTGGAGAGGTGGAGATATGCTCTCCAGGAGAGGAGAGGAATGAAGGTCAATAGGAACAAGACAGAATACATGTGTGTAAATGAGAGGGAGGTTAGTGAAATGGTGAGGATGCAAGGAGTAGAGTTGGCAAAGGTGGATGAGTTTAAATTCTTGGGATCAATGGTACAGAGTAATGGGGATTGTGGAAGAGAGGTGAAAAAGAGAGTGCAGGCAGGGTGGAACGGGTGGAGAAGAGTGTTAGGAGTGATTTGTGACAGACGGATATCAGCAAAAGTGAAAGGGAAGGTCTACAGGACGGTAGTGAGACCAGCTATGTCATATGGGTTGGAGATGGTGGCACTGACCAGAAAGCAGAAGACAGAGCTGGAGGTGGCAGAGTTAAAGATGTTAAGATTTGCACTGGGTGTGACGAGGATGGACAGGATTAGAAATGAGTACATTAGAGGGTCAGCTCAAGTTGGACGGTTGGGAGACAAAGTCAGAGAGGCGAGATTGCACTGGTTTGGACATGTGCAGAGGAGAGATGCTGAGTATATTGGGAGAAGGATGCTGAAGATAGAGCTGCCAGGCAAGATAAAAAGAGGAAGGCCTTAGAGAAGGTTTATGGATGTGGTGAGAGAGGACATGCAGGTGATGGGTGTTAAAGAAAAAGATTCAGAGGACAGAAAGATATAGAAGAAGATGATCCACTGTGGCAACCCCTTACCAGAGCAGCCGAAAGAAGAAGCAGAAGACTAGTGCAAGTATGAACAGTACAATGCTTGCGTAGCAGTAGCGTCCACGGGTACACACGTCGTTTCACATGAAGTATAAACCTGCCCTAAGGCCACACAAATAATCTTAACACATGTAATTTTTGTTTCAGGTGACTAATGATGATGATAAAGTACAGTATATGTATTTATTGCAATAGATGACGTGGTGAAAAGATTGTTTCCAACCAGGAAAGGATGGTATAAGGTGAGACAGGACAACTTAAGCAAAGCTCTAGAAAAGAGACTGAAACATTCACTCCCCAATAATAATGTTTTTTGTCATGTCAGGACAGAAGGAAGGGTACTGATAGGAGTCGTGATGCCTTATTTCTTCAGATGGACACTGGAAGTACACTCAGTTTGGGGTTTAGTGTTTTAATCCCAAAAGGGAGGATAAAACCATCAAAAACTCTGACCTCAAAAAGCTTTAATAGTTAAAAGTAAAATTATTTAAGAAGTGTTTTGAATGGGAGTCCCAGACATGTCAAAAAGGGTGTGAGGCCTCCAAAATGTTCCACAAAAGGCTGGCCAGGACCTTCATTACCCTGCCCAAAAGAGGCCCACCATAATTCAGCTTATTCCAAGTGCTATCTTCTGGTTTCCAGCCTGACAGGCCTCAATAATGGGACATTGGCTTAAAAATTTAAAAAGACTATAAGATTCCCAATATATACAAAAAATGCCTTACAAGAGAAATAAAACCATAAAATCTCTGGTTTATAGAGACAATCCCAAACTGTAATCTTTATAATTTGATAGTTTATTTATTAAAATAGAAGGAATAACAAAAATGTTCAAAACATTGCAAAAGAATGTGCCTAAATTGAAAGAAAACAAATTTCAAAACACTTCTCCAAAGTGAGGAATCTAGGGGCAAAGCAGAAATAATAGAAAAAAAACAGAAAATCCAAATGAAAAAAACAATAAATACAAAACTCCAAACAACTCCAATATCTGACTGCTGGGTCTCGCTTCTGAATGAAATAAAGAGCCAGAAGGAGGACTCAGCAGTCATGACATCAGGGTGGCTCTGTCTCCTGGGACTTCACCCACAAAACACAGGGAAAAAAGACACATTTAAGGGGACAGAACAGAACAAGACAATGATAAGTGAAATGACTCAGGAGTCCCAAAAGCACAAAAGTCCCAAAAATACCGCTCAAACCCCAACTAGATACAAAGAGGTCTAGAAAAGTCTTTATAAGATAAAAGGTGTATTTAAACAAAAGGCTCTGTAGTACAAAAAGCTCCTAAGAGCACAAAAGGAACTGCCTGAGAAAGCAAGGCATACCACAACAAACACAGTCCCAATACAGAATACCAAGGCAAAGCCACAAAACAGTAAAAATCCAGGAAAACACAATAAGCAAAAAGGCACAGCAAAACACAAGTAAACAATCCACTTCCTAGTGCCATGAAAATGAACTATGGGAGGCCCTCAAATTTATAGGGTGGAGGGCAGTACCTGGTGGCCCCAACTCTTGGGGGACCATCCACAAAAAACATGGGACATAACCAAGGCATTTTCTAGTTACAAACTGTTATGGTGTATAAAATCTGTACATTTTGGTTTCCATTATATTTTGTTCGAAACAAGACAACAGATGAACTAAGACAGATCAAAGCAGGTTTTCTTACACCTCAGCTGTTTCCAACATTGAAAGGAAGACATTTCTGGTGGTTCAATTACTTTATAACCTGGGAAAGGATGCTGTGCTGATACCCCAGGCTATTGATTACTTTATGGATGGACATCTGGGACATCAATTGGGTTTACGTCCTGGGAAATGAAGGATGAGGCAATATCAAAGAACTTTATTATCTGGGAAAGAGTTTGAGCAAAATTCATCAATCACATTGACAGCCAGCCAATCAGGTGCATGTGTTGTGAAACCAAGACATGATATTTCATAATAAATATGCCTTGGTTTGGAAGAGGAGCAGAAGGAGAAGAGGAGGAGGAAGGAGAAGAAGCAAAGAGAAGGAGGAGAAGAAGAGGAACAGACGAAGACGACATTGGTCGTCAGAAAGGCATCATGAACATCCATTGCTAAATCAAACGCCTCCCTGGGACATTCATCCTTGTCATTTCAACTTTTTCGTAAGCTTTTCCTAAAGACTATATATATTCAGACTTTTCTATCAGTACCTATTTTCTATTATTCTTTGTTCCAGTGGTATTATTATTATTCTTGTAATAAATACCATGCTGCTTTTAACTTTCTATGCTTTGTCTTAATGTCTATAGAGTGATTGAATTAATAAGTTAGATTTCTTTGAGCACCTGGTGTAGCCAGATTTTTGCCATTATTTCTGTGCTGCGAGGTTTATAAGGCTGAGAGTGAGGGCGCCGCTCGAAAGAAGGGACAGTACGATAAAAAGAAGGTATTCTTGGCTGATAAATGGCCTATAGTGAAGAGTGCTGAGTCTATGTATGTTTAAATGTATTCTTGTAGACCAAAAGTAATATATAGGTCTGAGATATCATTAAAACATTGTATGTTGTTCGTGCCAATAATAAGTAAGTCTCTTGAAGTGCTGAGTGACAGGCTGATGTGTGGTTTAAAGTGCTAAGGGTTAATCAGCGTGTGTGTGTCATTCATGGGGCAGTGTTGTGGTTAGGGTCTGTGTGTGTGTGTTTATCTATGTGTGTGTGTGTGTTCATTTTAAAGTGCAACAGTAGACCAACCCGATAACGAACCTGACGAGAACATTTACCCTTGAGAGAACACGTAAAGGGTAAGTAGAGGGAAATACTACGATAATACACAAACAAAAACAAAGAATAATGCACATAATAAACAAAAGAAACATTACATAAATAAATGGCAGAAAAATGGACAAAACAGACAAGAAACACAACTATGAACCCCAGCAAGGGGAAAAATGTTGGCTGAAACATGACAGAAATAGCACAGAAACATGACAAGTAGTAACACAAAATTAACAAAAACAAGATACAAACAATAAAATATGCATATCAATAAGTAAGGACACTCAAGAACATTCCACGACCAAAAATGATAAATTTACAATTTTAAACATATAAATAAAAAAAATTAATGAAAATCATAAGTAAAAATGAACAAATTATGAATATTACAGGGTGGCATGGTGGCATAGTGGTAGCGCTGCTGCCTCGCAGTAAGGAGACTTGGGTTCGCTTCCCAGGTCCTCCCTGTGTGGAGTTTGCATGTTCTCCCCATGTCTGCGTGGCTTTCCTCTGGGTGCTCCATTTTCCTCCCACAGTCCATTGGCGATCCTAAATTGTCCTTGGTGTGTGGGTGTGTGTGCCCTGCGGTGGACTGGCGCTCTGCCTGGGATTTGTTTCTCCCTTGCGCCCTGTGCTGGCTGGGATTGGCTCCAGCAGACCCCTGTGACCCTGTGTTAGGATATAGTGGGTTGGAGAATGACTGACTGACTGACTGACTAAACATTACACACAAAACAAATTCAAGAACTGGAAAGCGAGTGATCCGTAAAACAGGTTCATTTGTCTGTACTCAGCGCGTATATGCTCACGTATAAGTTGGGTCTTGATACACAAATAACGATCATATAATCAGACCCCAACTTATACGCCCGCTCAAAAATGCGACACTTAATTTTATTTTTTTTTTTTTACACCTTCTTGCCTCCTCCAATCTCGCATCAATTTCACAGACACATCAGATTTTGTTGCAACAGCACAGTTGCCAATTACTTTCGGCACTTCAACGACTTTTAATTTAAAACCAGCTTCATATTTTCTTCTGATCGAATGCTCCATTGTAGATAAGGGATGCTCTTACGATAAAGGTGTATGAGGGTGTGAGATACAAAACACACAAATCAGTAAACGTCACTTCGGAATAGTTCGGGTATTACTGTGTGGTCACGTAGGCACAACAGAGAGAGAGAGAGAGAGGGAGGTTAGGAGAACACGCTGATACATTGCATTGCCGCACCCACATAGAAAAAAAAGGCAGTGTGCTCAGTGGTTACTCTGTCAGGTGGGCATTAGCATATCATAATCCTTTGTACCAATAGCGTGAGTTTTCTGCATTCACCTTATACGACCAATATTATAAAATATCAGAAATTGATACTGTAAAATCAAGTCCCGACTTATCTGTGAGTGAACTTATCCGCGACTATACAGTAATCCCTCGCTATATCGTGCTTCGCCTTTCGCGGCTTCACTCCATCGCGGATTTTATATGTAAGCATATTTAAATATATATCGCAGATTTTTTGCTGGTTCGCGGATTTCTGCGGACAATGGGTCTTTTAATTTCTGGTACATGCTTCCTCAGTTGGTTTGCCCAGTTGATTTCATACAAGGGACGCTATTGGCAGATGGCTGAGAAGCTACCCAACTTACTTTTCTCTCTCTCTCTCTTGCGCTGACTTTCTCTGATCCTGACGTAGGGGGATTGAGCAGGGGGGCTGTTCGCAGACCTAGACGATACGGACGCTCGTCTAAAAATGCTGAAAGATTATCTTCACGTTGCTACCTTCTGTGCAGCTGCTTCCTGAAGCGACATGCTGCACGGTGCTTCGCATACTTAAAAGCTCGAAGGGCACGTATTGATTTTTGCTTGTTTGTTTTTCTCTGTCTCTCTCTCTCTCTCTCTCTGCTCCTGACGGAGGGGGTGTGAGCTGCCGCCTTCAACAGCTTTGTGCTGCGGTGCTTCACATACTTAAAAGCCAAACAGCCCTATTGATTTGTTTGCTTTTCTCTATCTCTCTGACATTATCTGCTACTGACGCGCACTCCTTTGAAGAGGAAGATATGTTTGCATTCTTTTAATTGTGAGACAGAACTGTCATCTCTGTCTTGTCATGGAGCACAGTTTAAACTTTTGAAAAAGAGACAAATGTTTGTTTGCAGTTTTTGAATAATGTTCCTGTCTCTCTACAACCTCCTGTGTTTCTGCGCAAATCTGTGACCCAAGCATGACAATATAAAAATAACCATATAAACATATGGTTTCTACTTCGCGGATTTTCTTATTTCGCGGGTGGCTCTGGAACGCAACCCCCGCGATGGAGGAGGGATTACTGTATATGGTATTCACATTTATAAATAGAGGAAAATATTTGAACTGTCTTAGAAATATAGTATACTGCATTAAAAACATTTCCACAGAGTAGGGTACATTTTAGAGTAAATAAGTAAGTAAGAAGTAATGAACTGTTGGCAACAAAGCAAGCATTGCATGCATTGAGTAATCAAATAATAAACAAAAAATAATAATGTTAATGTAGGTGTGGCACAGTGGTAAACCTGGCTGTATTACATCTCCAGAAATCAGAACTGAAAACAGAAGATAACTGTCTATGCGAAATTGGGACAATTCATTACTGCAACCAAGAAAGAATGTCTGCATTCTCTCAATTTTTCTCTTGTAAGGTTACCCTAAAACTGCCAAGTTTTTTGTGATAAATTTTGACTAAAATGTTCATTTTACAGTAGTGTGTTATATAAGAATTATGTCTGTACTAATCTGTCTTTGAATGCAGTTGCTCTTATGGCTTTTGTAATGATACTATATAACATGCAATTGAATAAGCTAAACATTACCATTAATATAATACATTTTGATCTTAACTTTAAAAACTGTTAAAGTCAAGCCTAAAATGTAATAGCCAATTCATCAAAGTATGCGACATTGAATTTAGTTAAGTAAAGCATTGGTAAAATTGGTTTAAAGTTCAGTTTTTTCACTCTATTAATAAAAAGAAGAATTTTTTTTAATTTAACTGAAAAGAATAATGATATGTATACTGAGGTGAAATAATTAAATTACATGAACACTGTTGGAGTATTTACTTTGGCTAAGTTTTTTTCAAATCTCTTTCTAGTTCTTATCAGTCGTTTCTGGTGAAGGGGACAGTAACAAAAGACAGTTGATAAGATGTATAGACCCTACTTCTGCAATGCCGATGTCACATTGCAAAACATCTGTTCTGAAGAAATGTCAGAATCGATGACTGCAGTTGCTGGTCTTGTCACCACAGTATGGTGATGTAAAGAACTAGAAATCACAGGGCCTGTCACATTAGAAGACTGCATAATGACTTTCCAGCACAGTTCAAAAATATAATGAGCTTGCCTCTCTTTTCTGACAGGCCTACATGCTGTCTCATGGAGTCAGTGGCAGTGCAAAGGCTTTACAGGTCTGGCAAGTTCAGCTGCAATTCCTGCCCTTTTTTTCTTTTTTCCCTTCTGTTGTGGTACATAAAACGTGACAACAGACAGATCAAGTCATCCTTCTTTTTGTCAGGATATAAAATCACCCATGGTTCCCTTTCCTTGTATAATGGCAAGAAAAATTATGTGAATACTTTGGAAATAATGGGTTAAAATATGGTCTGATCATCATCTTATTACAGTAACGAACAATAGCTAATAGCGCACATATTATTGAGTTGTTATAGTACATGTCGAATACATCATTCAAACATTCAAAACATTCACAATTTAGGTTGGAAAAAGTTTGTGTACACCAAGCCTGATGACTTCAACAAACGCTAACTGGTGTCAGGAGTTGGCCAACCTACAGTCCAACCAAAGAAACACCATTGGTGGTGTGGTTTACAGCTAATTTGCAAAATGTTTGAGTTTGCTGTTTATAAGAACAAAATCTGCTGATGTGAAGCATGCCTCACAAAAATCATGATCTGCAATCAAGTGTTGTTGATTTGCATAAAGTTGCAAAGTAATTTCAGAGAGCTTAGATATTTGCCAGTCCACAGTTAGACAAACTATATATAAATGGAGACGATTTAGTACAGTGGCTGCTCTCCCTAGAAGTGGACACCAGCTAAGATGACTTGAAAGACACAACAAAGTATACTCAGTGAGGTACAAAAAGAACCCTAGAATAACAGCTAAAGTCTGGCAGGAATCATAGGAACTGGTTAACATCTCTGTTCACGACACCTCCATACACAAAATGTTGAACAGGCGCAGTGTCCATGGCATGACACCAAGAAAAAAAAAAACTGCTTTCAGAAAAAAAATTGCTGTGCACCTGAAGTTTGACATCTTGACACTCCACAATGCCACTGTGAAAATGTTTTGTGGACTGATGACAACTAAGGCTGAATTTTTAAGGAGGGATATGCAACAGTATATAGGGTGGTCCAGATCTAATTATGCAATTTTCATTACAATATAACTTATTAAGTTTATTACATAGAGAATTCACAGAACCTGCCCTGCACATAGAGAGAGATTTCACTTAAAATTCTTTTTGTTGCCGATAGATGGCAGCACCTGCCCTGCATTCCAAAATGGCGGGGAGACGGTTTCAAGCGAACAGTTGCATAATTAGATCTGGACCACCCTGGTGTAAGGCATAAAAGAACACTACATACAAACATGTAAATATCATCCCTGCAGTGAAATACAATGAAAGTATGATTTGGGGCTGCCTTCCTGTCTCCTGGACAGGACAGTTTAACATCATCAAACGTCAAAATTAATTCCAACGTTTATCAAGGTGTCCTGCAGAGTAATGTCAGGGTGGCTGTCCAGCAGCTGATGCTCAGTAGAAGTTGACTGATCCAGCAGAACAATGAATCTAAACTTTGAAGTAAATCTACAACAAAAGTGGCTTCAAAAATGGAAAATCCTTTTTTTGGAGAGCCCAGACATTAACCCAATAGAGATGCTGTGGACTGACCTTAAGGGAGCTAATCACCGCAGACATTTTAAGAATATGACCTAGCTGAAGCAGTCCTGCAATGAGAAATGGTTCAAAAGTCTGATCCACAGCTACTGGAAGCACTTGATAAAGGTTATTGCTGCCAAAGTATGGAGGAATATTTTGGACAAAATTAAATAAACAAATACAGAAATAAATAACAGTACTATGAAATGTGACAATGCATAAAAAAAGAGCATGAAATGTGAGGGCAAAAAAGCAAATGTGTCACAGAATGTTTTTATTTATTTATTTAATTTTGTCCAGAATACTTCCCAAAATGCAACATGAAATACGACTTGAATTTAAAACTGTCACTTTCATTTGTCAAAGCTGAGAGGCGAACTTTAGCATGTGCCATTGTTTTATTTGGTGAATTGTCAGAACACCTAACTTAAACCTTCAGTCATCAGATGTCACATTTATGGCAGACACTTCCTACTAATGAATTCAGAGTTTATAAAATTAAAATTCACAGTACTTTACAGTACTTTTTTTGCACTCATAGTAGACTTGCACAGTCACAACTTTGAGCACACACATGAGCCACAGAGTTTCCAACTCAAGCAAAGTACAAACATGTACTCTGCAGACAATTCACCAATCAAAAAAATGGCATCCTCTCAGTTTTGATGAGTGAAAGTGACAGTTTTAAATTCAAGCTGTATTTCATGTTGCATAGTTCAGACATAATTAAATAAATAAATTTAATAAATAATAAATAAATTAAAATGGTTTGCCTCCGACTTGAAAGAAAGAAGCTTTACAGTCTGAATGGGTAACTGTTCCTCATTCTTTACTTTCATTAAATGTGGCATTCCCCAAGGTTCGATTTTAGGGCGTTTTTTGTTCTGACTATACATGGTACCCCTTGGCTTTATTATTATTATTTGTATCATTGTTATGCAGATGATATACAGATTTACTTAAAATTTACAGCTCAAAACTCCTTCTTTCTGAAGAACCTGTTCAATTGCTTAGATAATATTAAATGCGGGATGACAAAAACAAAAACTGAAGTAATTATATTTGGCCCTCCAAACTCTGTCACTAGCCTTAGCAGCGAGCTCGGTCCACAGTCCATAAATTTGAAAAATGAAGATAAAAATGATGTGTGTTTTTTTGGATACTTCATTGAATTTTAATAAACAAGTCAGCAGTGTTGTAAACGGCAGCTTTTATCATCTTAGAACTGTAGCCAAATTAAAGAAAATGTTATCTCATAAGGACCTGGAAATAGTTTTCCATGCATTTATCACTTCTCGGCTTGACTACCATAATTTCCTATATATGAGGCTGTCCTGTTCCACATTTTCTAAACTTCAAGTGATTCAAAATACAGCTGCTAGACTTTAAACGGAACAAAGAAAAGACAGCGCATCACTCCTGTTCTAGCCCATTTGCATTGGTTACCTGTGAAACAAAGAGTTGATTTAGAAATTTTGCTATTTGTTTTTAAAGCACTTAATGGATTACCCCCTCAATAAATTTGAGATTTGCTATTTCCATATTCAGCCCCTGGGTGTCTTCCATCATCCTCACAACAGCTCCTCTCAGTTCCTCACTCACGTCTCAAACCCAAAGGTGACCGGCTTTCTCTGGAATAGTCTCCCGTCCAACATTAAGTCTTGCCCTATTATTCATGAGTTAATTTCTAAATTAAAGACCCACTTCTACTTCCTTACTTTTATTTCAGTTTGAGGTTCTCCTAGGGTTTTTGTCAAGTCCACTAATATGTTACTTAATCTCATTTATATGATACTTACCTTTTTGTCCTTAATCTGTTATTTATTGTATTACATTTACTTAAAATTTTATTTTATTTTTTAATTTTCATACTTCTTGTATGCATGTTTCATGGTATTTGTATATTGTATATTTTAGTATGTTATTTCTGTTATTTTACTTAAATATTTTACTACGTATGTAGTATTTTTTATTCAACTCTTTTTAAACTCATTTGCATTTTGGGCCAACTGCTGTTGTTTTTAAATGTGCTATATAAATAAATGACTTGACATAAATAAATAAATAAGCAACAAAAAAACAGATTCCGTGACATGTTTATTCATTTATGTTCCCATTCATGATTTTATTCTTTACGTATTGTCATATGTTTTTTACAATACTGTCATTCATTTGTATATTTATTTAATTTTATCTGAAATATTTCTCCATACCAATGGAGGTTCAACCAGTTATTAAATCTAAGGGCTCACTTACTTTTTCCATAGCACACTGTGAATGTATGATGAGTTTGTCCAAAAAAGGCATGAACAATTAACATTTGTTTGTGTATTATTATTGTAAGCACATTGTGTTTGTCTGTATTTATGACTTAGATGAAGATTAGGTCACATTCTATGACCTGTTAAAGCAAAAAGCCAGGTAATTTCAAAGGGCTTACATACTTTTTCTTGCCACACTACAGAGCTCCATTCTACACACTGCACACACAGAGTCTGCCATTGTGACTAAAGACAATCTCAAACCTGTTTGATTTTGCCAGAGCGAGTTGCTGACTCGTTATACTGTGTCAATGGAAATATCAAACTACACAACTATGAGTCACAGAAGAGCCCTACGACTGGCTCCAACTACTAAGATTTTATGTAAATGAAGTCTGAAATGAATTAATGGAAAAGTAATGTAATTTGACATAGCCTTAGCAATGGGTGCTTGTACAATTTGCAGAGATCGGGGTCAAGGAGGCGAAGCGCTTTCCCCTTAAGGTTTCAAGTGAGTCGTATGTGTGTGTGAAATAAACCATATCTCATTGATCAGGTGCTATAGTGTAAATGATGGACAAGAAGAAAGGGTGCTTGCTGCTATTGATCATTAATATCCAGGAGTGAAAGATCATGGGTTAGGCACCAGAGATCAGAGACTTACACCCTTGAAGCCCTTCCCAATACCACTGACCTTAACCCCAATCACAGTTTCCAGCTCTTTCTAGGGAGTTCAAAAGCGCTCCAATGCCATTTGAGAGATATCATCTTTTTAACTTCTCTGGAATCTGCCCCACTTTTTCTACCACTGGTCTGTTCCTGACGCGGTATCCTGTATCAAACACAGAGCTCACCCTCATTTTATGCCCAAGACATTTCAGATACCTCCTGTCAGTATGAAGAGTTCCTTCGATATAGTTGAATTCCTCTCCCTGTGACAGTGAGAGAGCTCAGCTGACCTGCACTGAAACCTTTGTTTATTTGCATGTATCTAAGACATCATTTTTCATTTACTACTCATGCTATTACTGGAGCACTGACAGGATCCCTGACCATGGGCTATGTTGCATTTGGGAGCTGACATTAGACAGGGCACCAGTGGATTATAGGGCACACATACTCACTCACACCATTTAGAATAACACATTTTTAGGATGGGGAAATAAAAAAAAGAATCGTAAAAATTAAAATAGAAAAAAATGTGAAAAAACTATGTTCATTGTTAAATAATACTCAGCATGAGAGCAGCAATGTACAGAATACAGAAGAATAGCTGGCACTATTCAAAACCAAAGCACATACTGTATTTGAAGAAAGAACAATGTCATTTTACAGATTTTATTGTAGGGTATGGAAGAGAATGACTCCTTTGAGAGTCCCGAGAAAGGAAAATGTCCTGCAGTGTGTGGAAACATTCCTGATTATCTGAGATTAAGAAGGTCACAGTGCCAAAATCTTCTTTAATATTCGCAAGCTTCATGTGTATTTATCTGAAAAGACACAAAGAAGAAAAAGCCGCTAATAACATTTCTGCAATGAAAAAGCTCTTCAGAAATGACAAAAACAATACAAAGAGGCTGAACTATCAAAGGAGTAAAGAGATAACTGCCTTTGGTGACCACAAACATGCTATGCTGTAATTTACATAAGGAGAAGTGCCTCACTCCCACATCTCGCTCCTTATACAGTATGTCTATGTAAGTCAAGGCATAGATTTTAATTACAGTTAATGACTTTTCTTGGATAATTACAATTATGCAAAAGATGAGTCAAGGACATAAATACTAATCTTCAAAATAATGTAGTTTTATAAGCCTAATGTACTTATAAAGTCTTTATCATTTAAATTGAAATGACTTGAATTGAAATGAAAGCTGCAAAAATGAATGACATTTAAAAGTCTTATTAGTACATTAAGGTATACTGCATTTGAACAGGAAGAATAAATGAAATAGAATAAATTAAAAATGATTATTGAGGATAACAGGTTCCAGGACTCTGTTAGAGAGCTTAATATATGTGACATAGAATCTTCCAAGTAAAAGATCTCTAAAGATTCCAAAAAACTCTGAAGAAACTGAACTCATCTCTCAGTGACTCTATTGACTTAATGACTTTGTCCTTACAAATTAATGGTTGAAATCAAGATTTTCAGAAACTTTAATGTGCCTGACTTTGTCAGTTTAAAACCAAAATGTACAACAGCAATTCAAAAGGAAACTTTACTCAGTTAGGTATCATTTATGCTTTATATTTCAGAGGTCAAATACTGTGTACTGTACTTGGAATCAGATATTCTTATTTTTTAATGTTGATAAGTTTGGCTTACTTTTTAAAGTTTGCCATCTTTTTATAACATTCCCATCATGGAACAAAGACCTCAAATATTTTATGATTTTTTTGTCTTCTACTAAAGTATAACCAATACAACAAGTGAAAATCTGGTAGATTTCCTCATTCTAAAAGCTGAACAAATTCAGAAATTATCTCAGTGCTGAATAACTTGTGGTTCATTACGTATAGATAAGGTATTGACTGCTCCAAAGGCTTGTCATTCTGTTTATAAAAATTAATTACATGTGCATCCTGGAACGGTGCAATGGTAACATTTCTACCTCGCAATAAGGAGACCAGGGTTCAGATCCTGGCTGTTACCTGTGTGGAGTTTGCACATTCCCCCTAAGTCCTGGTGAGTTTCCTCTGGGCATTCCGATTTGCCCCTAGAGACCAAAGACTTATCGGTTAGGCGGACTGGCGTTGCTTAATTGACTGCTGATATGTATGTGTGTTCACCCTGCAATGGACTGGCGCCCTGCACAGTTGCTGTTCCTGCATGGCACCCAGTGATTGCTGGGATAGACTGCAGCTGCCCCACAACCCTGCCCTGGATAACCAGCTTAAGAAATGTGTGTTGTGATGCCATCTCTGCAACAGTTTATATACTTGGGTGATGCTTCACTATCTACGTATGATTAAGTTAAACACAACTACAAACTCTTTTTTGTGAGTCTTTCTAGTAGTTTTGGGCCTGAATCTTTGATTTCCCCTTTGATATTTTGTTTATGTTCTGGTTTTGTCATTTTCATTAGTATTTGATTCTTAGTTTCTATCCTTTTTCTTTCCCCTGACTATGATTCATTTACTGGTTCACTAACAGTATACGCGCCAATGAGGTCAGATGCCACAACCTTCAACACCACACCCACTGGCAACTAGAGATTCTGTCTCAACCACTGAATTCAGGAAATGGCACTGCCCATATACAAAATAAAATGGCATCATGGTAACACTAAATAACAAAAATCCTAAAATATACTTAAATCCAGAGGCAATAAATAGTTAACATACATAGCTGGAAATGTTACCTGGCAATCAAAATCCTTAAATTCATGCCTGAATTTTCCCTAAAATGTATTAGTTCAATAACAAAATTTTAAAGTTAAGTGACTCCTAACAGTCAGTGATTGCGTTAGCTTACATCTCCTGATTCTTCAAACTGTTTGACTCCATGTGTTTTTAAGGCTCCATCAACATCAACTTTCAAATATTGCCGTTGCCACTTTTTCCCTCTTCCATGCTTATTCAGTATTTTACCAGACCAGAGGTGGCCTTAGGGGTTACGTCAAACGCTGTTACCGGTATGTGTGAATTTAATAAAAATAATGTTCACGTACACCAGAATTTTTTCATTACAGTATTCAACTAAATTTTTGCAAGATAACACACGGACTTTATCAAAATATAACAATATAATCTATTTAAAAAGTGCAATTCGTAATTCATGACAATACCACAACAGTGCGAAATACAATGCGGTGTCATGCGGAAATTATCAGGGCCTCTTCTAGAAAAGCACCAAAATTTCAAGTTTACTCTGAGTCTCGATATGCAGGATGTCATAGTCATAACTCATGTTGATGTCATGTCAGCCGGTTATCATTAGCAATACATGTTTTTGTGCATTAATATTTGGATTATGGAATGTTTTCAAAGACGTACATATATGGAATTTCACCTTGAAGAGGGATTTTAAAAGGGTTCCTCTTAGAAGCATTTCAAATATATATACTGGAGAATATAATTTGACAAATCCGCTCAAACGGGACATGCGGACCTCAATAGTGGGGCCCCCTTAGGTGTGGTGCCTGGGGCAGTCCTCCCACTTGCTACCCCCAAACGCCGCTCTTGTACCAGACTTCAGCAGCCATACTGATGCAGACTGTTTATCAACTCATACCATCAGTCTTCTTCTACACATATTCAGTTTTTCATTTAGTTTTATTCTTTAACTTGTGTGGGCTTGGCCTATTTTGAGATTATTTCCCTGTGAGTTACTGTGCATTTAAAATATATTGTGCTGCAGTATGATATCTTCTTGCTTTGAAATGTGTCATCAATTAGTCTTTATTTCATACTGCACTTGTCACAGAGAACAATATCATAACAGATTTTACAAGTAAACAACAGGTGTTAAGATTTATGGCTTTATTGACTAATTACAGGCAAACATTGTTCAAGTAGAGGTTAACATGAATGGTTTGCACTTTAACAAAATCGTTCACATTAACTGAAATAAATTGTTACCATCAATAACCATCAATAACAAATTAACAGAACAACTAAGACTAAAGGCTATTGACACAAGAAGTTCAATATCAATTAATTGTAATCAATCCGTGTACACATATTAAACAACAAATAAACTAATAAGCAATTCTTAAGTAACACACACACTCACACACACACAAACACTAAAACACACACACACACATATATATATATATATATATACAGTATATATATATATATATATATATATATATATATATATATATATATATATACACACAGTATATATATATATAAGAGTTCAGGACCTCTGCAAAAGCAAAAATCCATGAATACATTAATTGTACTAGATATTATGTCACTCCTTGAACAACTATAGCAAGATACCCAACAGACACGAAAGTACCAAGAAAATACTCACTGAACTGCTTCCTTTCTTATCTTGAAAAACAGGAATGAACAAAATTAAAATGCAAAGGTGCTAGTTCAATTAACACTGCAGCACCATCACTGCTGAGCCACAAGTCACTCGGTGTTAGAAAGTCTGTATTCCTATCACTGATAAGGTTGTTAATGTAAAAAGTCTTATTCTTTAACACTTTAATATTTAGTAAAGCTACATTTAAAGTCTCAGAAGTGCAAAGCTGTATCAGAGTATTAGGGAAGCTTAAAACAGCAAATCACTTAAACACATTTATACCTATTTGTCTTGACCTTTTAGTTAATCTATGACCCATTATAGTCCATTACAGGTGAACCCACTGCTACAGTATATTATCATGTCCTAACATGGGTTTATCTATATATATAATTCTCTAAGCCGCTGCCAGAGCAGCACGACACCTATGAAAGCACGCAGGAAGGAGCCACACCCACCAACTCTAACTTTTCTCTGACTTTTCATTAGTCAACCTCAGTGGAACCTTGGTTCACACACAGGCAGCGCCACAGAGAGACAGACGCACACACACAGGCAGCGCGAGAGAGAGAGAGACGCACACACACAGGCAGCGTGAGAGAGAGACAGACGCACACACACAGGCAGCGTGAGAGAGAGAGACGCGCAATCCTTTAAAACTGAGGTTAAAACACAATGAAGGAAGCAGTCTTTAAAAACCAATAAGCCCTGTGCCTCTTCTTCATTAGCGTCTCACCTGCTTCACCGATGCAGGCCCTGCAATAGTCGAGATGCTCTCTCACCAGCTGACCTTCTCTGTGCCTGACTCCACTACTGTCAGTCGCCCGATTAAAAATGGCCTTTTGAAGGGGAGCTATGGACCCGCTATACCACAGGAACACATTGCCTTCGAGCCTGCTCTCGCTCAATCTAACGTACCGGCTTTCTCTCTCTCCTCACTTGCTCGCACACTGCACAGGGGAGAAATGGCCGCAGCACGACTCCACCCGGAAACCGTTTCAGCCACACTTCCACGCCCCTCGCTACACTGTGAGTGCGATGATTATTTATTTAAAAATAGCCTTTTGAAGGGGAGCTGTGGACCCGCTCAGGGCCGGATTTTCCTATAGGCTAACTAGGCTTCAACCTAGGGCCTCAAGATCAAGAGGGACCTACATTCAAATTGTTAGCAAAATTTTATTATCTCTCATGTAATTTACAAACTTAAAAATGGAAGGTGAAAGGGCCTCATAAGTGGAATAGCCTAGGGCCTCTTTTCATATAAATCCGGCCCTGGACCCGCTATACCACAGGATCACCTGTGACATTGCCTTCACATTGTTTTCCTTTTATTTATGATCCCGTCGAGCAGATCAGACACCCAGGCAAACAACACTAAATAATCAATAGCTGCAACCACTTTGCCCACCCCAACTCCTCACCTGAGTCGGTTTCGTCTGTGTTCAGCAGTGTTTCCCAAACTCGGTCCTGGTGAACCCCTGTGGATGCAGGGTTTTGTTCCAACCAGATTCCTAATCATTAATGCCGGTGAAACTCATCAGGGATAAGTCGGTTTTTCAAATGCAGCCGTGTAGCAGATTAGTCTAGCAGGATGTAATAATCCAAGATCAATGCGCGCCCCCGTGCTGAGTGAAAAGCCAATGTATATTGAGTCTAGAAAACATGATCAGCAAGTCTTTGATAGGCTGCAACAAAATGATGAAAGAACGGGCGCATTTTTTTCTCACAAGCTGGGTGGCGGGTGCTAGTTAGTTAATTAGTTACTCGAAGGATTTCAAGATTTAATATGCACAAGCGGTAACACTGCAAAAGCAGCCCAAACCAGAAAAGACGGCTGGCAAAAAGTGGCCGACAAATTAAACGCGTGTGCATTGTACTTACTGAAAGCAGCGTTACGGATTTTGCAAATGTTCATTTTTTCTCTCTGCTTTAAAAACATTAAAAAAGCGGCGTGATTATGCGGTATACACTACACCGCGGGTTGGTATGCAGCGTGTAAAATAGTTTGTCGCGGATAATTTGCCTTTTACTTTAACACGAAGACAATTTCCTTTTAGATTTGCCTTTGCGATGACAATTAATAAGGCACAGGGACAAACTTTCAAAAAGATGTGCATGTATCTGCCAAAACCAGTTTTCAGTCACGGACAGTTGTATGTTGCTCTCTCCAGAGTTCCATCTTTTCATTCACTTACTGGTATGCCTGCAGGAACATGTGCAGCGAGCGAGCGAGAAAGAGCGAGCGACACACACACACATACAGGCGCGCGCAAGAGAGAGCGAGTGCTGGACGCATAAGAATAAGAATACTTCATTACATTGATATACCGGTGTTTTCAGTATTCAAAGCGCCGGTGTTTTCAGTATTCAAAGCACTATCCACACAGGGAGAAACCGGGACGTGAACCCAAAATCTTCCACAGTCTCCTTACTGCAAAGCAGCAACACTACCACTGCGCTACAAGGCAGTTAAAAAATGCACTGGGCTCGATTTTGTTTTCACTTCTGTTTACAGCGATCGGATCATAGCGTGCATTATTGCAATGTTACTTTTCTTGGTGGCTTATTACATTACGGATGTTTCACATGTTAATTTTTTTCCCTGTGCTTAAAAGACAATAAAAAAGTGTTTCTCAACTGTGACTCCGGAACAACTCAGTACGCAAGCTATATTAAGCGTCAACAACGAAGACTCGCTACACCTTAATGAACAAGTGCTGAAACATATCCCTACCGACAAAGTAACTTTCACCAGCGTGGCCTCCATCGTCACAGACGATCCCGCTTTCAGTCACGGACAATTGTATGTTGCTCTTTCCAGAGGTCCATCTTTTCATTCACTCACAGTGGTATCCACAAACCCACCCCATTTGGACAAGTGTGTTGTTTAGGAAGTGTTCACTCATCAATACATAATTATGCAGCGTATGCTACGCCACGGGTTGGCTAGTAGTTAATATTAGGCCTAAACCTATATAGTCACAAATGGCATAATTACCACTTGCCTCAAAAGCAAGCGTTTTGTTCCCCAAGATGCTTTCATCTGGGTAGGAGCTGTTGCATCTCTATGTCATGGAATTCCAATTCTTCTGCAACACACACTGTCAGTTCACATTTGGCCATCTTGAACTTTCAATTAAAAATATTCATATTTTATTGTTATATAACACTGAATCACAGTGGATTTAATTTGGGTTTTTAGACATTGCTGAAAAGAAAAAAGACTCCATAATGTCAAAATGAAATATATCTGTGGTCTAATTTATTTTCAAATGTAAAACACAAAATAGTTGATCACATAAGTGTTCACCCCTTTTAATATGACACGCTTAAATCATCACTGGTGTAGCCATATGGTTTTAGAAGTAACATAATTAGCTCAATGGAGATCATTCGTCTGTAGTCAAGGAGTTTCAAGGAGTTTCAGCTGACTGCAATAAAAATGTACCAGAAGGTCCAATCCGTGGTGAGTCAGAATTATACACATTTGACTATTTTATTTATTTGGTGCAAATATGTAATCACAAAATTCAAAGTTACATGTCACATTTTTGCCACAAAGTGGCACAGTCCTTTTAAAACGGTTTAATTGATGTTTGTTAACTGTGTTATAAGAAAAAAGTTGATTTCCCACATGATGCTACACTCATGAATTTATTTCCATATTCATTATAATATACTAATGAACAAAAAAAAGTTGACCTGACGTAAAGTTTTGGATTTTCCTCTGCTCTAGTCCCTGTACCTGATTTATTATTGACATATGGGATGTTCATAGAATATGATTATGCACGTGAGCCTTGTCGGGTAGTGAAGTGAGGTTGACACCCTGGGGCCCATGGGGATCTTTATTAGGCTCAGTCTCTAGTGGACGAGTCCTGCTCTCAGTGCAACTTGGCTTGATAAAAGCTTTTCATGTACGATACCCACGCAACCCAACAGCGCTTTAGCAGTTTTGCAAAGAAGAATGGTGAAAAGTGACAGTGTCCAGATGGGCAAAGCTGTAGTCTGTAGGAAATACTGATTTGAAGGGTAGAATACTTGCACAATCATTTTTTTGAGTTTTATATTTGTAATTAATTTAGAAACCTTTGATGCAAAAGAGGCTTTTTCTGTGTTGATCAATGTCAAAAAAACAAATTAAATTGAATGTGATTCAATGTTATCCATTATACAATTAAACACTAAGGTTTGTTTGTCCAGTCCCTCTGAGCAATCTGATTGGTCAGTTTGTCTTTGGTGACACAATTGAAAGAGGAAATGCAAGTTTGAGACACATGAGGCACAATAAGAGCATTGCCTTCAAAGAGATGGCAAGTATAAAACCAGATAGGATGTAAGAAAGGCACCTCTAAAACGATGTCAGAGTCTGTGAAGCAGGCTCGACAGGAATGCGCTTGAGAGAGGGAGCGCCAGCAAAGAAAATTTAGTAAAGGAGGAAGATGCACACTAACAGAGTCACCTTCAAATACTCAAAGAATAAAGCTAGATAGGTGGCAAGAAAGCCACCTTGAAAATAATGAGAGACTGAGAAGTCGTCTTTACAGGAGCGCGCTTGAGATAGTGAGGGCATGGTGAAGAGCTGTTCAAGCACATGCGGATACAGAAGAGAGGCACTGAAAGCATACATAGATAGCAAATATTTTTATATTATTCTATTACCCATGTTCAACAGGTACCTTGAATAGTATAACAATAAAATGTGAAAACATCCAAGTAGGTGAATACTTTTTAGAGGCACTGTATATATAATTAAAAGTATTAAGCATGAATTCTATACAGTACCTGTATACTCATTGAAACAATTATTAGGAACACCATACTAATGCTGGGTAGGGCTTCATTTTGCTATAAAAGCAGCCTCAAGTCTTTGTGGAATGGATTTGTCAGCTACGCATTCATGCAGCAAGTCTCCAATTCTACTACATTCCAAAGGTGTTCTATTGGATTTGGATCCAGTGATTGGACACTGAAGAACACTGAACTCATCGTCATGTTCTTTTGCTGATTGACATGGTTCATTATCATGCTGGATGCAGCTATTAGAAGATGGGTAAACTGTGCCCATGAAGATCTGTCTATGGTCAGCAACAATACAAATGAACCCAAATTGTGCCAAGAAAACATTCCCCACACCCTTACTCTACCACCATTAGGCTGGACTGTTGACGCAAACCATGTTGGGTGCAGGGAATCAAGCTATTGGTGCCGAATTTAAACCCTACCTTCTATGTGCCTCAGCAGAAGTCAAGATTCATCAGACCAGACTACATTTTTCCAATTTTCAGCCATCCAGGTTTGGTGAGCCTGTGTCCACTGTAGCCTCAGCTTTCTGTTTTCAGCTGACAAGAACCGAATATGGTCTTCTGCTGTATGTAGCTCATCCACCTCAAAGACTGACATGCTGAGGTATTCACCACAGTTGTACTGAGTGGTTATCTAAGTTACTGCAGCTTTTCTGTCTGACCTCTGTCATCAAGAGGGTGTTTATATCTGAACAGAACTGCTGCTCACTGGTTGTATTTTGTTTTTTGCACCATTTTAAACTGAATAACCCAGGAGTTCAGCAATTACAGAAATATTCAAATTAGCCCATCTAGCTCCAACAATCATGCTGCAGTGGACAGAAGTCACATATTTTCTCAAATCTGATAGTTGATTGGAACATTAACGGAAGCTCCTGACCTGTATGTGCATGATTTTATGCATTGTGCTAGTGCTACATGGTTTGCTAATTAGATAATTATGTGGATAAGCAAGTGGTCAGGAGTTTATAATGATTTGCTCCATGAGTGTTTCTATATACTTCTATACATTCTATATACAGTATACTGCTTAGAGTGCCAGTGGTCCTGTTCTATTTGCCAGAAGGGAAGAGTGAGAAAAGCAACTGTACAGGATGGCCAAGTTCTTTAATAATACTGTTTTTTTTTCCTTGACAGTTTGTATTTCTCCATCTGTTCTCACGAACTCCTACAGGTACGCAGTGCAGTCCACCTTATTGGCTGCATGACATCCTGGCTCAAGATTGTAAAGCACTACAGAGGGGTGTGAAGGCAGAACAGAACATTACCAGAACCCACATGCCTTCTCTTTAGGACATATATAACACAGAATGTAAATGTGCTAAGCTTTATTGACAGACAGGAGACATTGTACTGTGCCCACTATCATGCCTTCCTGAAGGATCTCAGCACAAATAGGCAAAGTTTTACTTTGAGGATTTTGTAGATTAAACAAACAGGAAGTGACAATAGTGCAAGAGTATAACCACCATGGACAAATTATTATTTCACCTTCACTTAAGTTAAAACGTTTTTTATATTGCGCTGAACACCAAATCAAACTTCTATAACACATCATGCAGTTGTTTTCTCTCCTAACTTTAACATATGCTATCTTTACACTTGGACAATAATCAGCTATGTGTCCTGATCTGCAGTAGTATCACTGAATTGGCACATGATGTTTTTTAAATTCTGATTGGCTTTACTATGTGTTCCTTTGCACTTTCTAACCCCATGGAAACTTGTTATCTTTAGCTTGAGTGAAGGTTTTTCTCGTGCCATGTTTTAAATCAAGAGGGGGCTCCTTAAAAACATGATACAATTCAATCACTTCAAGCAGGTACTCATTATTAGAAACGCAGTCCCAGAGAAACAACCTGTGAAAAGACAAAGGAAGGTATTTAAATAAAAATGTTCACCATTAAAATTTCTGTTATCGCTTCTTCTCTTGCCTACTGCATTCTAGGGCTTGAATACATATGCCCAAAATGTTTATTTTTTTTGTGAAATTTCCAGCTGTTACATCCTACGCATAAGCCCTTAATGGAATGGATCCAGTCTTTTTTTTCAGACTGTTTCTATTTATTTTTGGTTTGTGTCCGATCTCTAAATTTATACTGGCAGCACTCTGAAACCAAAGGACATAAGTGACAGCTTATTTCATGTTTTCAGCCACAGCGCATTTTACAGGTCTGAGAAAGGCAGAATGAGGCAATGCAGAAATGTTTTTTTTGCATCCCATAGCAGTACAAATTTCTTTAAATAATGATTTATTCTTGTTATTTTCATGTAACATGTACAAGACACCCCACCCAAAGTGAAATTAAGATGCCATGTCCCTAGTTTAGAGACCCTAATATTAACAATCACCTTTCAACCACTGTAATTGTTTTAGGCACAAGTTGATGCGAAATAGCTATACTACACAGAGTGACAAAAAAATAAAAACAATATTTTTGGCTTAAAAAATGTAGATATGAGTATGTTCACTTACTGTCTTATTCTGAGAACCTAATCCTATCAGATTTGAGATGCAAACATAAATATGAATCGCAGTAATTCTGATTTAAATTCTGGAGTCTGTGTATGTTTTAAATGTTTAAACACCAGATTACCAGTATTCAGTTTGATTATTTTAAAATATAGAAACTAAATTTATCCAGTATGTACAAGAAATGTTTGTTTCACTTTACAGGTTGCACAATGCAAAAACATGCTGTCAATGGAGAGAACAACACACAGAGTTCTCAAAGTACGGTTTTCCATAGACAGTATGAAAAAAACTTAAAAATCAGATCTTATCTTACCTGCTCAACTAGTGTTCTTCTTGTCGTTCATTAAGTCAGTCAGTCAGTCAGTCATTTCCCAACCCACTATACCCTAACACAGGGTCACGGGGGTCTGCTGGAGCCAATCCCAGCGAACACAGGGCGCAAGGCAGGAACAAATCCCGGGCAGGGCGCCAGCCCACCGCAATTGTTCATTAAGTCTTGTTTACCAATAGAACTATAGAGAAAAGCCAAGCAAAATGACACCTTTTATTGGCTAACTAAAAAGATTACAATATGCAAGCTTTCGAGGCAACTCAGGCCCCTTCTTCAGGCAAGATGTAATTACATCTTGCCTGAAGAACAAGATGTAATTACATCTTGCCTGAAGAAAGGGCCTGAGTTGCCTTGAAAGTTTGCAAATTGTAATCTTTTTAGTTAGCCAATAAAAGGTGTCATTTTGCTTGGCTTTTCTCTACATTCATAATGGCTAACACGGTACAACACCCTAGTATTACAATAGAACTATTAAACTGATTGAGTCTGAATTATCAAAGTATTAGCGTTAACTTCTAAACACTATATTTAATGATCAATTGCATAACATATACAGTATTTTGAAATGTGTTGCTTTTGCAGTTACCTCAGGTTGTTTTGAAATGTGCCTGTCTATTAAATTGACACCTGCCAGAATGCTCTTCATGAGACAAATGTTGAAGAAAAGGCCACTCTCCCATTTTGGTAATGTATCTGATCACAAACTGTCTGCACTTGTGTCCTTTGAAATGTTGACTTTTCAAGGTAGTGAGTATATTTTGAAAGAGATGTGCTATGAGGCTTCTGCCTGCCATGCCCCTCTTTTCATTGCTGAATGCTAGAAATGGAACCCCACTCTCATGTTGATTAGTTGTATCAACAATTCCCTGCACTTTGTGTCCTTTGAAATGCATTACCTTTTTGAAGTAAGAGCTGAGACATGTTTTTAATCCTGTCTCCTAGTAACATCCCAGTCTGGGTTATAAGACTCTTTTCAGTGACTGGGAGAGTTGCGTTCAATATGACACTTGTAAATAAAAATGAGCAGGGATAGGAAAATCTATTCCAGTTCAACGCCTTTTAGTTTTAGCAGTTTCTTTCTTTTCTAAAGCATTACATTCTGTAAACATAGTAAGAAAAAATATGAAAGATAAATATTGTGATAACAGGTGGATAGCGAGGACACTGCTCTTATTGTTGTGTTTGAGCACACTGACGCTGAATGAGGTTTGAAGCCTTTCTTCCAGAGTCGTAACAGACAACTGGCCAGTACAGACATTATCATTTTAAAGAATTACTGGGAGAATGGTTTGTAATTTAGGCACAAGCAGATGGAGGTCACTGGCCTTTGTCCAGGTTGACAACTTCATAGCTGAAAGGCAAGCAGGCAGAGATGTGACCTCTCTGGTACCTTCTGACACCTTTACCTGTGTTCATATTTGGTCAGTCCCATTGGGCTCAGTGGGATAGTCTCACATTTCTCAATTTAAAATCAAAGAGTGAACAGATAGGATAGTCTAATACGTTTGGAAATATTTTGATGAGAACAAGCTTTTCTGCAAATTGTACATTATTGGTTTCGGTTTTGGTAGAAAGTTCAAGTAACGTTCAAATTTACAGTAGATTTGAAGGACTAGATTTTTTTTAGCCTACAGAGTTTTGTAAAAGACTTCAACTACTTTAGTGTCAGACCCACCAGCTTGCTTGCTAGTATGTAATGTCTTAAATAACTGGAACGCCCGGAAAACAAGAATGAAAATCTTAAATATGTTGAAAATGTAATCAAGTTGAAAATCACTAAGTGATCTCAGTGGAACATAAATAAATACTTGCTACATTTCAATAAAACTTAGCAATCCCAGTTCAGAAATTTGTACTATCAAGCCTTTCATTATATTGTGTTGTTTGCTCACATGTCAACTACATTTATTGTTAATTATTATTATATTTTCTTTGACGATCACAGACCAATCTCTAAACTTCCTTCTTAAATAAAGTTCGAGTAAAAGTCGTTTTTCAACAATGAAATGACTACTTGAGTAAAAATTCTGTCGTAAATTAGTATCAATCAGGTTTCAGACCAAATCACAGTACAGAAACTGTTTTGGTTAAAGTACCATGTAGTTAATGACTTACAGCTTAATATTAATTTAGCATTTGATACTGTTTTGTCTTAGTAGAGTAATATATATATTGCTCTACTTTCCCCTATTGTATTATTAATATGTAGCCTTAGAATGCCTAATCTCACAGACTTACCACTGTTTATAAGGTATTATTATATATAACTTATCCCCACCTTCCCTTCTATATCTATAACCTTAGGCAATTAGATGTAGTAAAAGACAAGCAGAAGTTAAGTTACAGTTTAAACAATGTATTAGTATTATTGATGATATTCATAAATAATAACAAAATGCAAAGTACATTTGAATATTGGCAACCATACAACCTGATTAAATGATGATATGTAGTTCAGGTGGCACACAGTCTTCTGGTTACTTAAATGTCTCTAGTTAAGGCATCATTGATGCTCAGCTTTCAGCCACATGTCTGTTCAAAATGGCTGCTGAGCTGTGCTGTTCATTGTGTTCTCTTCATCATCACAGGTTAGCAAGAGAGATGCTTCTTCATCATATGTTGGTTGGTAAGAGAGAGATACTGAGGTTAAACACATACATTTATAGATGTTCTGTCCAATCCCGAGAGCCAATAGGACATCATGGTACTTAAAGGCCTCTGAGACAAGCCAATTCCAAACAGCCATACTTCAGACCAATGGGGGAAATAGAACATCTTAACACCTGCCCCCAAACCATATGTTAAAGTACACCTTAGCCCATTTGCGGGGGTAGAAATGACTTTAGCAAAGAAACACTTGCCAAACTGGTTTAAAACACACATCCCCCAAATCCTGTCGTAAAATTCAAACAGACCCATTCCTAAAGGGGGTGGGGGTAAACACTAAATTACACTGCTTTGTCTAAATTACAAATAAAGATATACAGTACAAAATATTCATCAAGTTATATGTAAAATCTCACATCACAACAGATACCATCAATCATATCAGTGGGTTGGCCTTTCTGGAAGTACCTTGAGTTGGTTTCACTGTTATTTAACAGGAAAGAAAGTTTTTTGCCAGTTGTGAAGATTATACGTCAGAGATTCATGATATGTTTAGTGTGCCACAGTAATCTGACTTCCTTAAAACTCTCAACCTACATGCTCCCATTAGGCCTAAATATTTCAAAACATAAAGAGAATTATCACAGTGATGCAGATAACAAACAGATTTGTTTATTGATAAAATAAAGAAATTCAACACTGACAGCCAAAATTTGGGCTGAGCATTACCCTTGTGAGTACTATGAAACAGATGGTCAGTTATCCTGTAAAGCTTGCAAATACATCATTGACTCGACCACAAGAACAAATGCAAAGAACACCTAAGACACATCTCAAAAAAAAAAATGAAAGTATCAGGTTTGGGTAAATTCTGCAACTCATCAAACCACAATCACAAGCGCACTAACAGTTTGTGATTTCAGACCCAATTTTGTGGAAGATTATTGTTACTGTTGATGCTGAATCCAATATTCCCCTCGAGTAAATGAAGACACAGCATCTGTTTTTAATTAAACTTTGTAAGCATACTGGTACATCACCAGAAAAAGAGAGCAGCCCAAGGCAAATCCATTAGTTGACATAGAGGGGAATTTCAGTAACTATAAAACACTGAAAAAGGAGAGTTCTTGAGAGAAAAAAAAAAACCAAAGCGCTTGACTATCGTGTTTCAATGGAGATGTGTCTGTAAGATGTCAGCGATAGGCAAAATAATCAGTTGTATGTTCAGGAAGTTTTACTTCAAATAAGGGCTTTTGGTAAAGCTCAGAATGTTACATTTGTTTTGTCTTGCAAGTACACTTTAACTAATTTCAACTTGTGTAAAAGTTATGTTAATTTATAACTTTATTTGAAATATTTAAGATAATTAAGCTTGAAAGTTTCAGCACTAATTCTTTTCTGCTTGCATTGGATTTTTTCATGTGAAATTTAAGTGAATCACTTAAAGAAAAAACTAAAAAACAACAATAGAGTTTTTTTTCTTTGAACCTATATTATACTGTAAATTAGATGCAACAGAAAATAAAAACCTAGAAATTTAAATCACAGAAAAGTAAATACCTAAGGTTTGACAATAGAATTTGAAAAAAAATAAATAAAATGGAATTCATAGGGTTCTTCTTAAGAAACATCACACAAGTTACATCTTTTATATCACTGCAAGACACTGTAAAGTTAATACATGCTTTTGTCTTTAGCCATCTAGATTACTGCAAAGTACTCCTATCAGGATTACCTAAAAATATATAACTCGGATGCAATTAGTAACAAAGGCAGCAATAAGACTTCTACTTAAAAAGAGAAAATATTACTAGTTTTAACAACACTTTAGCAACATTGTGTCCTTTAGGGTCAATTTTAAAATAGTTTTAATTGTATATAAGGTTCTAAATAATATAGCACCTTCTAAATTTTTGGACTGCTTTCCCCCTTACATTCCTAATTGTAATTTCAGATCTTCCAACACTGGCATGCTCAGTATTCCAAGAATGAAGCATAAAAGAACTGGTGAGGCGGCTTTCTGTTTCTGGCCAGTAGACATGAACACTTCAAAAAACTAATAAAAATCCTCCACTTTAATTACTAGCATCACTAGAATTCCTTCATATTGAGAGAAGGAGGAAATCATTTCTTTGCATAAAATGCAATTTTATTTCTTGTTTTATAGTCTGATTACTAATTACTGTTTTTGGGTGTTTTTTTTTTTTGTTACTTGGTACACGATTGTGACACTAAGTTCACTGTGCTCTGGTTAAGGTAAGTTGTAGCCACCTGAGATGCTGGGAAGATGAAGAGAACTCCATACAAGCATGTAAACTTAACAAACCATAATTCCATCCCTGCTCAAAAGAAAGAGAGAAGAGACTACAACATGAGCAAATCTTCAAAAAAAAAAAAACAAAAAAAAAAACCAGGAGAGTGCCCTTTTCCTCAATATAAATGATTATTGTATTGTATTAGGTGGCATGGTGGTGCAGTGGTAGCGCTGCTGCCTCGCAGTAAGGAGACCTGGGTTTGCTTCCCAGGTCCTCCCTGCGTGGAGTTTGCATGTTCTCCCCATGTCTGCATGGGTTTCCTCCGGGTACTCCGGTTTCCTCCCACAGTCCAAAGACATGCAGGTTAGGTGCATTGGCGATCCTAAATTGTCCCTAATGTGTGTGCTTGGTGTGTGGGTGTGTGCCCTGTGGTGGGCTGGTGCCCTGCCCAGGAATTTGTTCCTGCCCTGTACTGGCTGGGATTGGCTCCAGCAGACCCCTATGACCCTGTGTTAGGATACACTGAAAAAAAAATGTGATGATTCACACTTAATATTTTCAATCTGAGCCAATATAATTCTTTTTAGCTTATTGATCCCACAATTTTTAAGTTGAGGCAAATCAGTTAGAGTGATTGGGTGCAATTCACTTGTTTTATACTAAATCTATTTTTTAAGTTGTTGTTCTTTTTTGGCAGTTGGAAAGCCAGCACGCTGGAAAGTTCGACCGGAAGAATATACAAACGACCCCTCAAACACAGCACACAAATAAACTAAAATATTAAGTTAACTGAAATAGGATTTCTACGTTTATTCCCTCCATCATAACTTACTTTGGTAGAAACTAATTTTTTTACTTTGATTGAGATCTGAAACCAAATATTTCGAGAAGCATCCACTTGCAGAGCCACAGCACCATACGTCACCGCAGTTTCAGACCCGCAGTTGTAGACCCGCAGTTTTAGACCCGGAAGTGACGTTACCATTTCTAGGCAAGGTGAAAACAACACCTCCATTTATTGAACACAACAAGTCTTAGTTTTTAGCACGAGCGCAGCATTTTCGAGCACAAACAAAATATGACAGAAAACAGCACGGTATTGTTATTATTATTATTATTATTATTATTACTGTTATTCTTAACTATTATTATAAAACTGTACATTTTGCAAAACGTTTTTCAAAACAGTTTGAAAAGTTAACGTTACGTTTACATGTATGTAATCTTTGGCTGGCGAGCTAATTGTTAATGACTGCAACACTGGTTACGGTGGTTTGCCTCGTAAAAACTGGGGAAATTGACACTTAATGTTGCATTGTCAGCAAAATAAGATAAAAATGCATTTTGCCCAAAGTTCAGTCTATGTTCTTGATGAACGGAAAATTCCCAGTACTTTAAGACGATATTTAACTTAAATTAAAATATTTTAAGTTCCATTTTATTGTTTGTTATATATTTTATAAATTGTATTCATCCAGTCATCCACACATTCATTTCCTAACGAATGTTAGGTGTGGTAGGCCCAAACGTGTTGTGAGGGTCTGCTGGGAACGTCTGGCAGAGCCCCCTGTCAGAAGTAGCTTCAACTCCCACCTCCGGCAGAACTTTGACCACATCCCGAGGGAGGTGGGGGACATTGAGTCCGAATGGGCCATGTTCCGTGCCTCTATTGTTGAGGCAGCTGACCGGAGCTGTGGCCGTAAGGTGGTCGGTGCCTGTCGTGGCAGCAATCCCCGAACCCGTTGGTGGACACTGGTGGTGAAGGATGCCGTCAAGCTGAAGAAGGAGTCCTACAGGACCCTTTTGTCCTGTGGGACCCTGGAGGCAGCTGATAGGTACCGGCAGGCCAAGCGGAATGCGGCTTTGGTGGTTGCTGAGGCAAAAACTCGGGCGTGGGAGGAGTTTGGGGAGGCCATGGAGAACGACTTTCGGAAGGCTTCGAGGAGATTCTGGTCCACCATCCGGCGTCTCAGAAAGGGGAAGCAGTGCAGTGTCAACACTGTATATGGTGGGGATGGTGCGCTGCTGACCTCGACTCGGGACGTTGTGGGTCGGTGGGGGGAGTACTTCGAAGACCTCCTCAATCCCATTAACATGCCTTCCAATGAGGAAGCAGAGCCTGGGGACTCAGAGGTGGGCTCCCCCATCTCTGGGACTGAGGTCACCGAGGTGGTCAAAAAACTCCTTGGTGGCAGGGCCCCAGGGGTGGATGAGATACGCCCGGAGTTCCTCAAGGCTCTGGATGTTGTAGGACTGTCTTGGTTGACACGCCCTCTGCAACATTGCATGGACATCAGGGACAGTGCCTCTGGATTGGCAGACTGGGGTGGTGGTCCCCCTCTTTAAGAAGGGGGATCGGAGGGTGTGTTCCAACTACAGAGGGATCACACTCCTCAGCCTCCCTGGAAAAGTCTATTCAGGGGTCCTGGAGAGGAGGGTCCGTCGGATAGTCGAGCCTCGGATTCAGGAGGAACAGTGTGGTTTTTGTCCTGGTTGCGGAACAGTGGACCAGCTCTATACCCTTAGCAGGGTCCTGGAGGGTGCATGGGAGTTTGCCCAACCAGTCTACATGTGTTTTGTGGACTTGGAAAAGGCATTCGACTGTGTCCTTCGGGGAATCCTGTGGGGGGTACTCCGAGAGTATGGGGTACCGGCCCCCCTGATAAGGGCTGTTCGGTCCCTGTACGATCGGTGCCAGAGCTTGGTCCGCATTGCCGGGAGTAAGTCGAACCCGTTTCCAGTGAGAGTTGGACTCCGACAGGGCTGCCCTTTGTCACCGATTCTGTTCATAACTTTTATGGACAGAATTTCTAGGCACAGCCAAGGTGTTGAGGGGGTCCGGTTTGGTGGACTCAGGATTGGGTCACTGCTTTTTGCAGATGATGTTGTCCTGTTTGCTTCATCAGGCCGTGATCTTCAGCTCTCTCTGGATCGGTTCGCAGCTGAGTGTGAAGCGGCTGGGATGGGAATCAGCACCTCCAAATCCGAGACCATGGTCCTCAGCCGGAGAAGGATGGAGTGCCCTCTCAGGGTTGGGAGCGAGATCCTGCCTCAAGTGGAGGAGTTCAAGTATCTCGGGGTCTTGTTCACGAGTGAGGGAAGAATGGAGCGTGAGATCGACAGGCGGATCGGTGCGGCGTCCGCAGTGATGCGGGCTCTGCATCGGTCTGTCGTGGTGAAAAAGGAGCTGAGCCATAAGGCAAAGCTCTCAATTTACCGGTCGATCTATGTTCCTACCCTCACCTATGGTCATGAGCTATGGGTAGTGACCGAAAGAACGAGATCGCGAATACAAGCAGCTGAAATGAGTTTCCTCCGCAGGGTGTCTGGGCTCTCCCTTAAAGATAGGGTGAGAAGCTCAGTCATCTGGGAGGGGCTCAGAGTAGAGCCGCTGCTCCTCCGCATCGAGAGGAGTCAGATGAGGTGGCTCGGGCATCTGATCAGGATGCCTCCTGGACGCCTCCCTGGGGAGGTGTTCCGGGCATGTCCAACCGGGAGGAGGCCCCGGGGAAGACCCAGGACACGCTGGAGGGACTATGTCTCCCGGCTGGCCTGGGAACGCCTCGGGATTCTCCCGGAAGAGCTAGAAGAAGTGGCCAGGGAGAGGGAAGTCTGGGCATCTCTGCTCAAGCTGCTGCCCCCGCGACCCGACCTCGGATAAGCGGAAGAGAATGGATGGATGGATGGATGAAGTGTTCATAAATGTTCTCTAATTTTGATCACCGATTTGTGTGTACATGTAATATTTAAAACAATGAGGTTGATATTAATTACATTTTAAGTTTCTAAGCATTGCAATATTTTTTAATTAATTCAAGCATATATTCTAAATATTTAAGTTATTCACATGCAAAATGCAGTCACACTATCCATCCATCCATCCATCCATCCATTTTCCAACCCGCTGAATCCGAACACAGGGTCACGGGGGTCTGCTGGAGCCAATCCCAGCCGACACAGGGCACAAGGCAGGAACCAATCCCGGGCAGGGTGCCAACCCACCGCAGGACACACAGAAACACACCCACACACCAAGCACACACTAGGGCCAATTTAGAATCGCCAATCCACCTAACCAGCATGTCTTTGGACTGTGGGAGGAAACCCACGCAGACATGGGGAGAACATGCAAACTCCACACAGGGAGGACCCGGGAAGCGAACCCAGGTCCCCAGGTCTCCCAACTGCGAGGCAGCAGTGCTACCCACTGCGCCACCGTGCCGCCGCAGTCACACTGATATTGATAAACAACACATGCCTACTTTAAGAAGTTGTGCTTGTATTCTGCTTACATCAAGATTTTCTTACTCTACCTAATTATCAGCACATATTGGATATTTACATTTGTATGTGTAAGACTTGTTTATTTGTTTTTGTTACAGTAAGATGACAAAACGAATATCTTCAGGCACATGGATACTAATTAAAAACAAGGTTAGATTATAGGGATGTCATTGAGAGGACTACAAGTAATGGCCATTCTTTTGTAACTTGCAAAAGGGTGATATGAATCCAATTTCAATGAATTCAATTCAATTTCAGAATCTTCCACAGTATTGGTTGGGTGAGTGGATTGTGGAGTATTCATGTTGATGGTGAGAAAATCAAAGAAACTTATTTTTTAGGCTGGGAATACTTTAGAACCACTATAAATAAAGTGCAATAAGTAGAGTGTGCACTGTACTGTATGCAAATAGATTAAATATTAATTTGAAATAATTATTTTGTGTGCTCCACAGTATGCTCTGCACTTTGTCTTGAATATGCCATTTGACTTCACAGCTGTAAGCTTTCACTTATGTCTCTGATTATATGTTAATATCTGTTACTGGTTTTAATGTTCTTTGTTTTTTCCCTCTGCATGGCAGTGTGATTTACCCTTGATCAGGAGGTGCTGGTGCTGGTGCTTTATTCTATTGTAGAATTTTGCTGTTGGAAGGTATCTCTCTCTCTCTCTCTCTCTCTCTGTGGCTAACATGTGAATATTTTGTACAGGACAAAGGCGTTCACTAAAGGTGAGGAGGTATATATGTAATATCTAATATTATTTAAATAGGCATGTAGAAATACATGTTTTAATTCTTTTTGTGGTCTTTATCTAAAGGAACCACTAATAAAAAAGGACCTCCACACTGCAGTAAAATGGTTGCGCCAACATAGACAGTTGTTCAGAGGTGCCATGTCTGAGCCCCATTTTCTGGAGATGGAGGAGGAGGACCAAAGCCGAGCTCTGCAAGACATCATCGATGCAGTCGAAACTGAAGATTTAATTTTGGCAAAAGAACCTTTTTTATTTATTTTTCAGTTTAGGGATGATATGGAACTTTTCACTCAGGAATGTCGTGATAAAGTTAATCTTAAAGTAAACTGCATATTTAATGAATCAGTATAATTATTGTCTGTTGCTACATTGATTGTTACTTGTATTTTATTGTACATTAATACTCTGTTGATTTCAGTTTATAATACTTTGATTTTTCTGTTTTCCTTTGATGGTGGGTAGTTTTTTTGGGTCTGCTGCTCATTTTGAAATATTGATATTAGTTTTTCTTACTTATGTTAGTATTTTTAAAGCCCACTTAGTGCTATCTAAAGGCTCTTTTAAAATAATTTTTAAAAATATTTCATCACAGAACAAACACAAAAATTAGTAAAAATGTCGCCTTTTGGAAATAATGTAGTGTTTTTTTGGGGGTTTCCTTGGAGGACAGAACATTATTTTGGTACAGCAGTGAAAGATTTGAGGTCTTGGACAATATGAAGATGCTGCTGTGCAATAATGTAATATTGTGGTTTTATAAGGCACTACACACATTACTGAAGTACACTCAATGATAGTTTTAGATAGCCTCACACTTCAGTCCTTCACAAATACAGTAGTTTACAAACATCATATTTTAATTTCTCTTTGAGAATCTCAATTTATGATTACATTTTTTCTATGTATGTACTATTGAGGGACTTTTTTTTTAAATCAGATGGTCACTTTATTTTAACAAGCAATGTAAATAACTTGTTTACTCTTTACTCTCAGATCACATTCTGTGTGTTTATCAAGCAGAACTTAATATTTTCATTTTCTACACAATACTGTAATAACTGTATAGTTCACTCAGTGAGACACACAAACACACTCACTACGCACACACACTATAGGTGCCGTCATTGGTTCCTCTGTGGATTGGACTGTTGAATCAACACAATGGCTGTACATGCTGGGGTCTTTGGCACATGTCGTCCCAGTAGCATGTGAGGTGTCACCAATGGTTTACCCTGCTCCTCAAGATGGCTCTGTCTCCTTCTCCCTGTTCCAGTCTCGGTTCAAGGTTATCCAGATGACAAAAGTATTTTTTATGAGATGTTCAATATGTTGAAAAAATTACCTGTGGCCAGCATCCAGTGTAATGTTTTGTCTAAATTCTCCACTCCTCTTTTTGTAGCATTATAGTCCATTATCATTTCTGGCCATGGCATCTCCTTTCTCTGTGCAGATCACATTGTGCACCAAGGATGTGTCATTTGTTTAGACAAACGTGAAGGTCTTCACTGGCCTATTCTGTGTGGCCAGCAGTTGAGATGGGAGCTCTGGCTTATTTGTTCTTATTGTGCTAAGCATTGTTACCTTCATCTTGAGGAGCTCCTGTCCCAGTTTATGTAAAAGTTATTGCATATGGCATTGTGGTCATGCACCTTATGTCATGTCCAGGGTAACTCTCACGCCTTAATTTCTCACAGGATTTCCTCCATCTGACTTCCCTTTGTTAATGAAATGACATCCTCTGCTCTTCTGTATCTCTGTGCTTCCCCTTGAGCAAGTTATTCGTAGCTTTGGTCTGGGCTATCATTTTTATGCATATGATGCTTAGATCTATTTCAGTGTTAAAAGTGACACTTCATCACAGCTTTCTCAGCTCACAACTTGCCTCAGTGAAATTAAAGTAAAATTAAAACTTGAACAGAGCAAAACTCTTTAAAATGAAATTGCAACATAACTGAACTCCTGCAAAATGGCACTAAAGTGCAACTTAAGAAAACAAGGTCCTCTTCAACCATTCTGGGTGATGATCTCATCAGATGTTCTTTTACTGCAAATAATCTCGGTGTCACTTTGATTCCTCCTTTTCTTATTTCACCCATGTAAGCCATATTAAGAAACTTCCACCTGTGTCACCTTTCTTATGTTTGCTCATTCCTGTCCTTTTCTAATGGTGAGAATCTTGTCCCTGCTGTTCTCACATCCAGCACTGATTATTGTAAGTCACTACTGGCAGGTGCCACTTCTAATCGTATATCACAGCTCCAGCTGATTCAAAACTCAACTGCAAGAGTCCTGACACGGACCACCGACAGCGAGCACATCCCAGCCATACAGAGAAAAGCGCTATATAAATGTAATGAATTATTATTATCCTGCTGCACCTTCACTGCTCCCTGTGTCTTACAGGATTGAATATCAAATTCTTTTATTGACCTGCCCACTAAGGTCCTCTCATTCTGTGCCCCTCACTAACCGGCATGCTGTGGTTGACAGCAGGGTCTTCAGCTGTATATAGCGCCCTGACTGTGGAATGACCTCCTGAAATTAATGACATCAGCTGACTCCATTCATTTGTTTTTAACTCATTTGTTTAAGAAGACATTAAACAGACCTGACATTCTGCCCCTTCTTTCAGTTTACCCCCTCTATCTGTCCAGGTACTCTGGGTTTGCATTATCACAAATTATGTTATTTGTTCAAAAATTTGTTGTAGTATTATATGTTGCATTTTAGTCTGGGTTATTATCTTTAATTCTTTTTGAATGTTTTGTATATCCTGTATTTATCTTTATTTAGTGGAGATATTTGTAGCCAATGTTATATAGGTCTTGTTGTTCTTTTTGAATTTTGGGCATAGGAAGGGTGCTATATAAATAAATTAGGGTTATTAATAGTATTTTTTTTGGTGGCTTATAATAATAAGTGACAAAAACTAGAGCAGTTCTATGTAAGGCAATTAATATATAGCATAATTCAGTGTATAACATATATTGCCGTTTTCTTCACATGTTTAAAAATATTAGATTGGCTAAAATGTTTATTCTAAATTGGTTTAGAACAATATTGCACGCATGCATAGTACATTTTAAAAAATGTAATCACTTTTATTATTAACGTTGTGCTAAAATCTAACGTGGTGCAAACATTTTAATTATATTATATATTTCGTTTCATGAATGTAAACGAAAAACTATTTTCAAATAACACAAATCTTAACGATTTTAATTTTGTCGACATGTTAAATGGTTCCCAGAGACCCGAACACAACGTAAATGTTAATAGTGTATTTCACAGAAACGATCTGTATTGTTTAGTGTGATGGCAGAAACCCTCTGAACTTCACAAGGATGTGTATTATTTAGTTTGTTTTACTGTTTTTCCTTCTCAGTTTTATCTTTTAATTTCTGAACAGGTCCTTGACCCGACGTTACTTTCCGGGCTTTGCCGAGACATGCCGAAACCTTCCAAAAGTTATCTTTCAATTCTCCATCCTCAAACTGCGGTGACGTCAGTTCTGACTTGGTGAAGACTTACTTGCCAAGACCGGCGGAAACCTTCCGAAAGTAATGTTACGAAATCAGTCCTGAAACGTCACTTCCGGGTCTACAACTGCAGGTCTGAAACTGCGGTGACGTATGGTGCTGTGGCTCTGCAAGTGGATAGTATTGAATATTTCAAGCTACAACACTAAATGACTAATCTTAAGTTGCTTGAAAGAGAAAATTAACGTTGAATGAACAACATCAATGTTATACTTTTTTCAGTGTATAGCAGGTTGGGAAATGACTGACGGACTGTATTGTATTGATGAATTATATCTTGCCATATTTTAAAAAGTTTTGAACAGTGAAAATGGTTTTTTTCCAATTTCAAATACTATAGAACATCGGTTACCAACTGACTTATAACAGGTTGGCTGGGATTCTTGCAGCTGAGCAAGATAAATCTATGTGCTAGTAGAGTGTTATAAGCAATTATAATCAATTTGTCCTTCTCCACTTTAAACCCATCAAGGAGTACACCAACCACAGCTGTTAATTGGTTAGGACTGATTGTGACACCAAGGCTGTCTGATAGGCATTCAGAAAGTTTTGTCCAGAATAATGTTAATTTGGTGCACGCCCAAAATCTGTGGCCCAGTGAGGCTGGAACTAAATTGTAACATTCAGATGTTGAATTTTGCCCTGGATATATTTTGGACAATTTTACATGAGATAAATGTGCTTGATAAAACATTTTAAGTTGAGCGATTGAATGCTTTGCGCATATGGAGCTAGAGTGTGTTCTATGCATGGCTGCCATCCACTCTTTTTCAGAGATGTTAAGTGAAAAATCCTTTCCCCATCATATCCTGAGATCTTTGAAAGAAAGAGATTTTAAAGTGTTTATATATATTGTTGAAATTCTGTCTCATTTTTCAAGACTGATCAGTATTGCCTCTGGAATAGAAATGGGTGGGAGGTTAGGAAAATTGGGTTTCTTTTAGCCAAGTTTTTGATTTGAAAATAGCAGAAAAATTGTGTTGATGTGAAGTTAAATTTGAAGTGTAATTGTTCATAAGATGGAAAGACATTATCTGTATACACATCTCTTAAGTGTTTCAATCCCAAATGTTTCCAAACTTTAAATACGGTGTAGGTTTGAGAGGGTAGAAAAATGTAACTATCATGTAAATGTGCAACACATTATAACATGTCTGTCTTAAAGTATTTCCTGCATTGGTTCCATATTCTGATGAGTTATGTACAATTAGATTATCAGCATATTGATGAAAATTTGTATTTACTAGGACAAAAAAGTGGGGCATGTAAAGAAGTACAAAATTTTATTTATATTGCAAATATGCTTGTTGATATTCATCAATTTGTGCCGATGTCCAGGTCTTTATAGCTTTTATATCTGCTGTTCAGTAATAAAATTGAAAGTTAGGTACTCCCATGCCCCCTTTTGCTTTAGGTTGTTGTAGAGTCACCCTTTGGATGTGTGGATGTTTCAAATGCCAAATAAACAAGGTTATTACTGAATCTAATTTCCTAAAGAACAATTTGTTGATGTATACAGGGATGCTCTGAAATAGAACAAGAAGCTTGGGAAGAGACGTTCATCTTGACAGTATTGATTCTCCCTGCTAATATTTACTTGTGATGTTTACCCCTAGGTATTTGAATTGATCTGCTAAAATAAATGAGAAGATGTCCAGTTTAATATTGCATGCTAGAGAGGTCACTGGAAAAAGCACACTTTTATTCAAATTAATTTTTATTCCTGATATCTTTAGAAAATCTGCTAGTGCATTGAGGACTGCTAATATGGAAGTTTGTGGGTCTGATATATATAATACCATATCATCTGTGTATAGTGATATTTTTTTTTCAAGTCCTTCGCTGATAATCCCCTTTATCTCTGATACATTTCGAAAGTGAACAGCCAGTGGCTCAATGGCGACTGGAAAGAGCAATGGTGATAGGAGGCATCCTTGTCGAGTACCACATTCTAGTTTAAAGTGTTTGAAATAATGTTGTTAATATAAACAATGGCTTCTGGACTAGTATAGAGTAGTTTGATCCATGCACATACTGTATATTTGGGCTAAATCCAAATTTGTGCAATGTGGTGAATAGGTAGCCCCATTCAACCATTCCAATGCTTTTTCTGTGTCCAAAGATAATAAGATTTCTGGTGTGTTAGATTTTATGGGTGAGTATATTACAATAAACAAATGTTGATGATTAGAAGTTAAGTGTCTGCTGTTAATAAATCCGGTTTGGTCTTGTGGTATTACACAAAGAAGCATGTTCTCAATCCTTGTAGCTGGAGTTTTAAGACTATCTTGACAGCATTATTCAGAAGTGAAATTGGTCTGTATAATGAACATTGTAACAAGTCCTTTTTTTGGAAAGTCAGTAATTAATGTTTGGCCAAAAGTATGAGGTAGAATTTTGTTGTTTCTAGCTTCTATAAACATTGCTAATAGCAGTAGAGCTAACTTATTTGAATTTTTTTATACAATTCCACTAGGTATCCATCAGGGCCAGCTGTTATCGCACATTGGAGGGAGTTTATAGTGTACAGTATAGTAATTTTGAGAGTGTCAGAGGTTCACCCAGTCCCTCTGCACTAATAGTATCTAGCTTAGGTATTTGTAATGCATCAAAAACTCATTAGGTTGTGTCTTATCATCTTTATAGGTAGAACATAAGGACTTATAGTACTCTCTAAATGTGTGGGTAATTGTTTTTATAGTCAATGATTTTTATCTCCATTTGTGTTGGTAATCTATGTTATTGTGTTCCTGATTATGGATTTGTTGAGCTAAGGTTTTATTAGCTTTCTTTGTGTGTTCATAGTATTGATGTTGTGATTTAAAGATGAGCTGTTCCATGTCTTTTGTTTTCAAGAGGTTAAATTATAATTGCATGATGTGTCTTTTTCTATAAAGTGATTCATTTGGATATGTGGCATATTCTTGATTTATTCCGATAATTTCATTGATTAACTCTGATGCTTTCTTGTTTTCGAATTTATTTTTGTGGGAAAGATATGAAATAATCTCTTCTCTTAAAAAGCCCTTAGAGTTTCCCAGAGTATTCCTGCAGTGACCTCTGAGGATGCATTTGTCTATAAAAAAATAATCAATTTGCTTGGAGATGAATTCTGCACAGTTCTCATCAGCTAATGATGGGGGAAGGTGGGGGAATTAAGATGTCAGAATTTCAAAAGATTTCTGGTCTCAGAATTAATTTGACTAAAAGTGCGCTCTTTCCAGTGAATTCTCAAGCACACAATATTAGATTGGACACCTTTCCTTTTATCATCACAGATCACTTGCAGAGATGGTCAACCCTTCATCTCACTTTAGCTGGAAGAATTAACATTAAGATGAATATCCTCCCTAACCTTCTCTTTTTATTTCAAAACATTCCAATATACATCAATAAATCGTTCTTTAAGAAATTAGATTCAACCATAACCACATTTATTTGGAATTAAAAACATCCATGTATCCAAAGAGCGACCCTACAAAGGCAGAAGGTGGCATGTCTCTACCTAACTTTCAATTTTACTACTGGGCAGCAAACATACAACATATAAAAACCTGGACATTGACACAAATATATGAACATATGCAGGCTTGGTCTGCAATAGAAATAAAATCCTGCAGTTCCTCTTTATATTCCTTGCTTTGCGCCCCAATAAATGCAAATTATCGCCAATATACTAATAACCCAATTGTGCTTCACTCACTCAGAATATGGAACCAATGTAGGAAGCTTTTTAAGATAGAGAATCTTTTATTGGTGGCACCTCTTCACGAGAAACACTTTTTTCAACCCTCGCAAACATATGCAGTTTTAAATGTCTAGAAAACATTTGGGATTAAATCACTTAGAGATCTGTACATAGACAACGTCTTTGCATCCTATGAACAATTACATTCTAAATTTAACTTTCCAGCAACACATTTCTTTCACTATCTTCAAATTAGAAACTTTGTTAAACAGAACCTGCCCAATTTCCCTCATCTCCCACCTCTCTCTATGTTGGAAAATATATTGATCAGTTTCAAGGACTTAGACAGCATCTCTGCAATAAGTAAAACCATTTTACAGTCCATCCCTTTCAAAGATCCAAGAGGACAATAGGAAAAGGATCTCTCACTCAACATATCAGAAAACGAGTGGAAGGTAGCAATGCAGAGAATTCACACGAGGTCCATATGCACAAAGCATATAATTATTCAACTAAAAATTATATATCGAGCACATCTGTCTCGCTTAAAACTGTCCATATTGTTTCCAGGGCAAGATCCAACCTGCAAATGCTGCAATCAAGTTCCAGCCTCACCGGGTCACATGTTTTGGGCCTGCACCAAATTAACATTCTAAATGCCTTTCAGACAGCCTTGGTGTCACAATCCCTCCTAACCCACTAACAGCTGTGTTTGGTGTACTTCCAGATGGGCTTAAAGTGGAGAAGTACAAACAAACTGTGATTGTCTTTACTACACTATTGGCACGTAGACTTATCTTGCTCAACTGAAAGAATCCTAACTCTCCCCTTATAAGTCAGTGAGTAACTGATTTTATATATTATTTGAAATTGGAAAAAATGAAATTCTCACTTAAAGGATCTGTGCAGAAAGTTTTCAAAACATGGCAGGATCTAATCAATACCATTTTAGAATAAGCCTTTAAAGCACCGAGGAAGCAGATTTTCTCCCTATTCTCATTTTTTTTATTTTTCTTCTCCATTTATCTATATTCACTTATTAATTTATCTATTTACTTATTTTTACTAGGTTTAAGTTTTATTCTGCTGCCCATGCTCTCCTTCTCAGGGGTGGGGGTTGATTTGTTTTCAGTCCTATTCTTGTAAAATTCATCTATTTGTATGGAATATTGTGTGATTTCAATAAAATCAATAAAATTACTTAATTATTGTTCGCTTCCCAGGTCCTCACTGCGTGGAGTTTGCATGTTCTCCCCATGTCTGTGTGGGTTTCCTCTGGGTGCTCCGGTTTCCTCCCACAGTCCAAAGACATGCAGGTTAGGTGCATTGGCGATTCTAAATTGTGCTTGGTGTGTGGGTGGGTGTGAGTGTGTGCACCCTGTGGTGGGCTGGCGACCTGCCTGGGGTTTGTTTTCTGCCTTGCGCCCTGTGTTGGCTGGGATTGGCTCCAGCAGACCCCCGTGACCCTGTAGTTAGGATATAGCAGGTTGGATAATGGATGGATGGATGTCCTGTATAAGTAAATGTTGTTGTTGATATTAGGATAATTAAGGTAAAAAAACTCCACTGGGAAATTTGAATGAACAGGAAAATTACAAAAGTGAGTTAAAAGGTTAAAACTATAACAAATACAAATATTTCTTAATTTATTGTGACTGTGACTTTGCCATTACTGCAGAATAACAGAAGAAGAAAACAAGGCCAGGGAATTAAGCAACAAGATCAATTAGTGGTAAATGACTGACTGATTTTGAAGCCAGTTGGAAGAAAAACCTGAAGCCACAGGGGACCACAGCACTGAACTTTGAATGCACTAGTTTAGACAAAGAAACAAAAAGCACTTCCACTTCTTTATAATACTATATAATATGACTTATGACTGTGTATGTAGTTTATTTTGTACCTCTAATACAATGGAAATTTGATGATCCATTTCTTTTCTTTAAAAAAAAATGTTCTTTTAGAAAGTGTTGCATGTTTTAGTTTATTTCCAGGACAATTAATAGTTCAAAATATATTCATTTTTAAACTTACTATGAAATCCATCATTGTTTGTATTGGTATTGTTATTAACCAGCTGAGCATCTGTGACCACTATGGTGTGCTCTGATCACATGGAAGAGAAATGATGCTACAATAACAGTACTTAAAAGATAAAAGAAATATGTTTATTTAATCTCACAAGTATCAATAGCCTACTATACTTTCTTAGAATTTATTAGGATTAATGTAGAACATCTAAAATCTCTCTTTTATAGATCTCTTCTAATTCCTTTTCCTTATGGACTCAATTCATAAAAGGATGGAGATCCTTCTTTGGCTACAGCCAGATAGGAACTGATAACTTCTACTCCAGTAGCTTATTGTAAAGGTCTCCTTTGGGTCACACAACTTTAAGAGGTAGGCCTAGATCAACTTCTTGTGCACCTCATGGGGTGTGACCTCTCATTGAATATCATCAGGAGTTCCTGAATGTTCCCAGCTGGTGTTGTCTTCTTAATCATCTTTGAGAAAGTGGCAAGAGCCCATGCTTGCCTTAAAAACTAACAGAGGGCACTCCACAATAAAATAATTAGAACAATTGTAACGAGACCAGGCCCAACAAATTTGCCAATCCTATTCATTTAGATTCTCTAAAATAACATCAAGTGGAGTCCCTTAAGGTCTACTCTACACCACACCAGTTGGTAATTTATTTGTTGTGCTTATGGTTCTCTGTGTGAAGAAAACTTTTCCAACTTACTTGCAACTTGCAACTTATTTCTGTATAGCGCAGGCACAGAGCACTGTGAACAAATTCTTAGTAAATTAGAAGTTGTAGCAGTTAAGCGTGTCGTCCACCTCTCGAACCCTCAGGTACCACTCTAGACACCAGGTAAAAGTATAACAACCTTTTATTTTGTTGTCACACAGTGCACCAAGCACCCTCCACTCCACACTCATATAACAATACTTTTCTCTCTCTAAACAAACCAATCCTCCTCGCCCAGACACTTTGCCACCCTACCTCCCAGCTCAGCTCAGTGTCTGGGCTTACCCAGAGTCCTTTTAAAGCCCCTGACCCGGAAGTGGCCCCAAGCCAAACCCACAAGTCTGTTTTCCTTCCGGGTCAGGGCAAAGTCCTTTTCTTCATCCCGGGAGCACATCGCTTCTTCCAGTCACGTGACTGGGATGCACTCCCGGGTTATAGGGCATGCCAGAGCCCACTAGCCCCCCTACAGCGACTCCTGGCGGCCCCCAAGGTATCCAGCAAGGCTGTGTAACAACACTACAAAGTCCATGATGCCCTGCTGGAACTCGGGGCACGAATATGCTGTCCGGAGGGCTCCTCCCAGCGGCCTGGGGGTGGCGACCGGAGTCCGTAGCCGGTCGTCTGTCACAAAGTATAGGCTTTATTAATTACTAAATATAAATATAGTACAGTGGAACCACGGGTCACGACCGTAATTCGTTCCAAAACTCTGGTCGTAACCCGATTTGGTCGTGACCCGAAGTAATTTCCCCCATAGAATTTTATGTAAATACAATTAATCCGTTCCAGACCGTACGAACTGTATGTAAATAAATTTTTTTAAAGAATTTTAAGCACAAATATAGTTAATTACACCATAGAATGCACAGCGTAATAGTAAGCTAAATGTAAAAACATTGAATAACACTGAGAAAACCTTGAACAACAGAGAAAACTAGCCATAGTGCTATGAACCGCTCGCTAAAAACACTTTTTTTTAATGAGTTTTAAGCACAGGGAAAAAAATGAACATTTGAAAAATCCGTAATTTAATAAACAACCAAGAAAAGTAACATTGCAACAATGCGCGCTACGAACCAATCACTGTAAACAGAAGTGAAGTGGAGGTTAAAATCCAATAGAAAAAAGTCTTCATTAAATACAACGAGGTTAAAACAATAATCGAATCAATCTCTTTCAAAACAAGCCTGGTGTAACTGCCTTCTTGGCCTTATGCCAGCCCTCTCTCTCTCACTCGCGTGCGTGTGTGTGTGTGTCTGTCTTTCTCTTGCGCATGTGTGTGTGTGTGTCTGTCTCACTCGCGCTCTCTCTCTCTCTCTGTCTCACTCGCTGCACGTGCGGAAATCATCGGCGCGCACAAACCAAAAGGGAAACTGGCTTGTTCATATACCGAGTGTGTGACCGTGAACAGATGCAAAAGCTTGACAAACTTTTTGGTCGTAACCCGATACGTACGTGCATGTGTTCAGAGACGTTCGTGAACTGAGGTTCCACTGTATATATAAAGATGTGTTAAAACACAAAGCAGAAACTAACAATATCTGTCCATTGATTAATTGATGAACTCTGGACAGCTGACAATGGAGGAAATCCATCCATCCATCCATTATCCAACCTGCTGAATCCAAACACAGTGTCACGGGGGTCTGCTGGAGCCAATCCCAGCCAACACAGGGCACAAGGCAGGAACCAATCCTGGGCAGGGTGCCAACCCACCGCAGGACACACACAAACACACCCACACACCAAGCACACACTAGAGCCAATTTAGAATCGCCAGTCCACCTAACCTGCATGTCTTTGGACTGTGGGAGGAAACCGACGCAGACACGGGGAGAACATGCAAACTCCACGCAGGGAGGACCCGGGAAGCGAACCCAGGTCCCCAAGTTTCCCAACTGCGAGGCAGCAGTGCTACCCACTGTGCCACCATGCCACCCCATGGAGGAAATTAAAATTATAAAAAAGAAATACAGTTAGACATAGTCAGAGTTCTTTAGACTTCTGCCAACTAGCTGCCTACCCCCTCCTGGCCTTTCCATAGTGGAGTCTGTGTTGGCACATCCAGACTCATGAGAGAATGCTTCCATCTGATGATTCCAATTCTTATTTATCTGAGATGACTTTTTCATACACAGGGGAGCAGCTTGGCATTAGAGCAGTGGCACCAAGTGCCACATTAAGATAAAAAGAATAGAAACAAAACAGAGGAGGGTTAGTAATGGTTTATAAATATTGTATTGAGTATATTTCTGTACAAACGGGTGTCAAACAGAGACGCAGTATGTGCCTGTAATCATCAGCTCTAGTCAGGGTATGCTAGACTAAAGTAATGAGTCTTCAGCCTTGTTTTAAAAGCTGAGTTTGATGTTGCATTTCTTAATTTTGGAGGCAGATCATTCCACAACTTTGGGACGGGTAAGTAAAATCTCGACATTATACTGTTATGTAATTAATACTTGAAATCTTAAGTAGACCGGCATCTTGAGATGTCAGTGTGCACTGGTTTGTAAGTAATAATATGTTCAGATATGTAAGAAGGACCTTGGTCATTTAAGGCTTTATATGTTAAAATGAGAAAATCACCCCTAAACTTAACATGAGAACAGGAGTTGTGTGTTATTTTTTGGTTTGTGTAACAATTCTTGCAGCATCCTTTTAAATTAACTGAAAGCTACATAAAGAACAATTAGAGTAGCCAATAAATAATGCATTGCAATGGTCAATCATCCTAGAAAGAAAGAAATGAATGAATTCTTCAGTGTTCTGCATACTTAGAAAATTGTTAATTTTCTGACATTTTCAAGTTGGAAAAAACTTTTTTAGAGTTTTGTAAAGTCTGTTTTAAATGACATGCTAGTGCCAAAGATAACACCAAAATTGCAAAACTAAGTGATTCCAACTGAGTTAAAAAAATAACTGAATGTTATTGTGCTCAACACCATTCCCTCCCATTAAATAGCACTTTTGTTTTTTCTGTATTCAGAGACAAGTAGTTCTCATCCATCCACTCCTTTAACTCACTGACAGAACTAATTAAGGAATCCATCAGAGAAACTTCATTTGGTCTAAAAGAAAGATATAAATGGGTGTCTTCTGCATACGAGCAGAAATTAATGTTATGTTTTCTAGTGATAGTTCCCAATGGAAGCATGTAAAATGAAAAAAAGTAAAGGAGCCAGCACTGAGGCCTATAGGACCTTTTGTTATAGGATATTTACAAAGAGTTTCATTTTAGAAATTATAGTTATGACTTTCTGTTCAGTTACCAAATTAAAATTACTAAAGTGGTGTGCACAAGACAAGACAGGGTTTGCTAATCTAGTACAGTGGTACCTCGATATACGTCTGCTTTGGAATAAGTCCAACTTGGTATATGTCCTGTTTGGACACAAAAAATTTTGCTTGGCATATGACCTTTGTTTGGAATATGACTCGCGTGCTAGAACACCACGTGTGGTATAGCGGGTCCACGGCTTCAAAAAAAGGGCCAGGTTTTAACCCGTATAGCCGTGTCGTTCTCCGTGGGTGCGATTGCAGAACCGCGGGGAAGTTAATGAGGTAGTTGGAGCGAGTCGCACCTGCACAGGTGGGCTGTGATTGGGAAGAGTGAGACTGCATTTTTAACCTTGGATTTTATCGAATTTATTTATTGTTGTTTTTATCCCCACAGAACACTTGTTTTTATGGATATTTATTAAATAATTATTGAAACCAGATGCACTGCACTTTTTGTTTGGACACTGATTTTTTTAAAATAAAACACTTGGCATTCTTGCACTATCCCCTGGCTTCATTTGAGAATTGCCCTCATTTGTCAGCTCATCTCGGTGACATTACTGATGCTGTCGGGTTCAGGGATCCCCGTAAGGACATATGGGAGCGTGGAGCAGACCTGCATCATGACACCGCGCGCTACCCTATGCTGCCCACGAGCATCAGTACGCCAGTTGCTAGTATTCAGTGAACAACCCGTGCTATAACTCTATGTGAATTTTCACGTGATTTTGTGTTTTTTCGTGTAAATTTGAATTGATTGTTGAAAAGTATGAAGGTGGCATGCGTATCTGGGACATGGCTGCTCCATACCATATGCCGAGAATGACGATATCTACAATTGTGAAAAATAAAGATGTTATTAAAAAGTAAAGTGAGGTTAAATTTTAATTTATTTCATCTAATTGCTTTTGTATTTATGTATTTTAGTATTAAGCAGTGTTTAAATTATTTTATACAACCCCATCAATGTATAATATGACAATAACAATAGGATTTTTTTTCATGGGAATGGATTAATCATTTTCCCTTTATTTCTTATGGGAAAAAATTCATTTGGTATACGTCCTGTTTGGTATAAGTCAAAGGATCTGGAATGGATTAAGGATGTATACCGAGGTACCACTGTAGTAAATTTGTGAGGTGATGCTAAGATCTAGGATCTTATACTGTCAACTTTCTCATTGAAAAAAGTTCATAAAGTCTGTAGTTGTCCTTAGGTATTTTGCCTTGTATTTTAGAATTCCAATTTTTTAGATTAGCCACTGTTTTAAACAGCACATGAGAATTATTACTATTGGTATCTACACTGTGTTAATCTAGAATAATAGCTCAAGCAGACTTTTTTTATACTTCTTAACACTCTCTTTGTCAATGCAATTTGGAAGACCTGCAGCTTTGTTCCTCTTTATCTATGCTCCAGTTATCAGTATTCTAATTTAAGGGCTTCAGTATTCTTATTAAATCAGGGTGAGATTCTATGCCCTTTATTCACTTTTGTTTTAATGGTTACAATCCTGATGTCGTGCTGCCCTTGTTTTAATCTGTGAGTGTACTTGTAAGAGCACAACCAAATAAGATGTAATTAAGTAGTGATCTGAAATAACAAACTAATGGCTTAATATTTAAATTTTAAATCACAACTCTATAAGTGTAGCGCTGCTGCCTCGCAGTTGGGAGACCTGGGGCCCTGGGTTCGCTTCCCGGGTCCCCCCTGCGTGGAGTTTGCATGTTCTCCCCGTGTCTGCGTGGGTTTCCTCCGGGCGCTCCGGTTTCCTCCCACAGTCCAAAGACATGCAAGTTAGGTGGATTGACGATTCTAAATTATGTGGGTGTGTTTGTGTGTGTCCTGCGGTGGGTTGGCACCCTGCCTGGGATTGGTTCCTGCCTTGTGCCCTGTGTTGGCTGGGATTGGCTCCAGCAGACCCCCGTGACCCTGTGTTTGGATTCAGCGGGTTGGAAAATGGATGGATGGAACTCTATAAGTAATAATTACATTTAATTGGTGTTTATGACTGAGTTTGGGCATTCACAATCTGGCAAAACCCTACAGAGTTAAACAAATAAGTAAAACCTCTGACCTTACTTTTATTCTATGTTAATTGGTATTGCCTAATTTTATTTTTACATTTTGTCTTTTTTCTCTTTCTTCATCCTGCTACATCATTTGTATGAAAATGTGCTACATAAATAAATATTGTTGTTGTTGTCGTAAAACATTTGCTAAAAATGTTTGTTTAAACACCAATATGTATACTAAAATCCATCCACACTCCAAGATCATAATTTATAACTAAGTCGGGCTGCCAAATTCAGTCATGAGCAATGAATACGGCCCTGGTGTTCTGTAAACTAGCACTACAATTGTGCAGGAATCTGTTTTAATATTTGAGCGTCTCAAGGGATGTAAATTTGCCTAAATGTTTAGAGACGGTGTGCAGTTCATTACATAGATTTATCCCAAGGCCATCTCCTCAACTAGTATCTCTTTAATTATGAAGGAATATAAAACCAATGGTGACACCTCAGCCAAGAGGTTTTGTCAGATTTCTTAAGCCAGGTTTCAGTGAGAAGAAACAAATCATATTTTGTACTTACTAAAATATTGTTTACCAAAGCAACGTCCAAAACGGTATATGTTTAGTAAGCAGTCTTTTAAACTGCAAATATGTTTCTATACTGGTGTTGTAGTTTTTGTTTTAATTTCAATTAAATTACTAATACAGTTATCCCTAGTGGTGGATCCAATTTTAACTCTTGGTTTAATTGTACTCTTTTTCTTGGTTATCAGGGGCCTCATGCATAACACCGTGCATAGAATTCACACTAAAACATGGCGTATGGACAAAGTGGAAATCAGCGTACACACAAAAAAATCCAGAATCATAAATCTGTGTGAACGCCAACTTCCACGTTCTTCCGCTCCATAAATCCCAGTCAGCGTGAAAAGTAATGCATGTGCCTGCTGTCCCATCCCGTCTCCTCCCAGAATTTTGCCTCTTTGAATATGCAAATCAGTTTTAAATAGCCCTTAAGCTCAGCGTTCTGTGAAAAGGCAATGGCAAAAGCACAGGGGAAAATAGAAGAATTTCAGCGAATACCAAGTGAATGCAAGGAAAAACTTAGTATTTTTTTGGTTTAACCCCTTAACCGCCCTCTGCCGGATATATCCGGCACCGTTGTTTTATTGCTAACGCCATACTGCCGGAATTATCCGGCACATTTGCCTGTGGTTATGTGAATGCCTGGCACGTAGTACAACTGACGGTTTGGCGTGGGTATTATTACTACGTTGTATTTCAACAACTCTGCGCTTGTATTGGCCGATCACGTGATGTGATTCGAAAGTGAAAGCTGTGAATATGGCGAAACGTAAACTGACTTCAAGTGAGGCTTTGCAGGCGATTTTGGACAGTTCTGATCATGATTGTAGCAGTTCTGAAGAAGATTTTAGCGACAATGATGAGCAGCAACGTGCGCTGCATGATACTGTGAATGAAGACGCATCAGATGACGGCGATGAGTGGGTGTATCCCCAGCATCTCAACTGGACTGCTGCCCGAGATGAACTACCTTTTCTGCATCCGTTTGAGGCAACGTGTGGCTTTATTGTTGATGTAAACAATTACACTGCTGAGCAGTTTTATGAGCTGTTTGTGTCACCTGATTTGATCAGACATTTTGTTCATCAGACAAATCTGTATGCAGCACAGTTTATTGAGAAAAATCCCAATTTACCTCCACATTCCCGTGTTCGTGCTTGGTTTGACACTGATGAAAGCGAAATGAAAAAATTCATTGGGATTTTGATGTTGATGGGAATAATCAGAAAACCAGATATTGAGATGTACTGGTCTACAGATCCTATGTATGCAACACCTATTTTTGCAGCTGTCATGACACGTAACCGATTCTCTTTGCTGCTGAAATTCTTTCATTTGAATGACAACAGAAATGAGCCAGATAAGAAAGATCCAAACCGCAACCGCTTGTTCAAGCTACGTCCTTTGATTGATCATTTATTTGAAGCATTTCAGTTGCCCTACATGCCAGGACCGTCAGTTGCAGTTGATGAAAGTTTATTGTTGTGGAAGGGCCGCTTACAGTTTCGACAGTATCTACCTTTGAAAAGGGCACGGTTTGGTATCAAGATGTTTTGCTTAGCTGAGAATTCAGGTTACATTTATAGATTTCGTGTATACACTGGCAAAGAGGATCCTATCAGTAGTATTTCAGCAGTGTTGCCAGATGAATGTAAGGACTTTGGACTTTCAGAAAAACGCTGTCGTGTCTGTTCAAAGAAGGGTCAGCGTAGAGACGTCAAGACCTTCTGCTCAAAGTGTCCCAGCAATCCAGGACTTTGTGCAGTTCCCTGCATTGGCCTGTGGCACAGCAAACTCAAATAATGGGAATGAAACTATGATTGACTGAACTACTTTTGACTTTTGAATTACTTTTGACTGTTCCGTTTTGTAGTAGACAATAAATCCAGAAGCCTGAGAAAAGGTACATTTTGTGTTTTATTATGTGTTTGCCCATTTCTAGAACTTGCACAACATTTAGTGGTCAATACTGCTTGAATAAATGTAAAAAATGTAAAAAAAATGTAAAAAAGTAAAAAAACGAAAATTGTTCAGATTTCGCCTGGCGTGGGGAATATTTAGGGAGTTGGCGGTTAAAGGGTTAAACATCAGTATAAACAACAAAAGGAAGTTGATCGAGTGACATAGAGTGTTGGAGAAACTTGAAGCTCAAGTTCACAAAGTCGCACAGTGCCCAAAATTAAAAAGAAGTTGTCAGATATCAAAGTCGCCATGAAAAGGTGAGTCGTAGCCCACCGTCTGAGTGTCATATGAAAGCTTATTAAGGTACAGAGAAAAAAAAATAGGGACACAGTGGGCAAAAAGCACAAAATGTCAACTTTAATCTCAAACTTTCCACTTTGATCATGTAGTTTATTTTGTTATTAAAGTAGAACAACATAAACTTAATCTTTAAATTGTTTAATTTACTAGTTTCTCAAATCCCATCCTAACTAAAGTAGCACGTTAAATGCTTTATTTTGTATTTGATCTTCTGTGTGCTCAATGTGTTTGAATCACTACGTGCTTCTTAAACAGGCTTTCTCTTCCTCCGACAGGACACAGAATCCATTACATTCATAATATTACAGATCTCTGAATAATTAAAATACTGAGATGTATACGTGATTTCATTTTCATGATGATAGGAATTACAGCATGTTGTTAAACATGGGAACAGGGTGGTGCAATGATTGTTCATGCCTCATGCAAGATGCTTGCTGCGCCGTGCACGACCTTCAATGAAATAATTTATTGCAGCAGTACTGTCTCTTTCAAATGTACTAACCCCCAATTCCTGTCCTTGCTTTTCTTTCTCGAAATACCCAATCGCCAGACAACCAGCTCCGTAATAGACATTAAGCCATCTGTAAGCTTAGAACGCCAATTCTTCAAAACTTCTAAGAAACACTGAAATATCTTCGTAGTACATGTTTAATTATTCTATCCATCTATCCATCCAGTGTCACGCCAGCCCCAGCAAAAATACAGCGCGAGGCAGGAATAATCCGTGAACGGAGTGCTAGATCTGTGCTAGCGCAGCGACACCATGTCCTAACATGTTTAATTATTACCAATATAGATTATTTAAATGAAGTTAAAGTTTTACTTGTATAATATAATAAACATATTTTGCTGCATTTCATCTTAAAAATAATATCGTCATCATATGTAAATATACACTTTATAAAGTGGCTCAGGTTGTGCAATATTGTAACTGTAGTGCAAGTTTACAGTGAGGTGATTGTACTAATAAGTACAAACACTTCTACAAGGAGCAATTGATGGACTGATTTAGTGCGTTTATAGTTCTTGGGATGAAACTGTTTCTGAACCGCGAGGTCCATACAGGAAAGGCTTTGAAGCATTTGCCGTGTGAGAGCAGTTCAAATAGGCAGCATGGCTGAGGCAGCGTGTGCTTGATGCTGTATACCGATAATTCTCTTTCCGATCAGCTGCTGTAGATCTGTGATTCCACACTCAGATACAGTGATATAAATACTCCCTAGTGGTGCAGTGAGAGTAATATGGAAAAAGATGATCCACTGTGGCAACCCCTAATGGGAGCAGCTGAAAGAAGAAAAAGATGGTGCAGTGAGAGTAACAACGCTAAAGGAGCTATGGTATTTGGAATAGTTTGTCCATTCCGTGGACCATTATATTGTTACAAGTTAATTACAATCAGATGCATTAAACTAATAAACAATAAGCAGTTAATTTCAGTGTATTTATAAAGCCGCATCAGGGATGTGGATCTAAAAAAAAAAGGGAAACCACACTGGAACAGTAGCACTGCTTTGAAACTGGGTGCTGCCTGTTTGCAAAACTGAGCGGAGAACTTGCGTACGCCAGGGTTTGAGCTAGTGTGAAAATGTGCGTGGCTTTATGCCAAGTTTAGGTTTTATACATCGCAATTTGAGCATGGAAACGGGCTTACGCAACATTTTTGTACGTACGTACCGTTAATACATGAGACCCCTGGTCCCTACCTAGCAGTAAAGGAAGTGCAATCTGTTATAAATTACATCCCCACTATATAACTTTAGTAAGAGGCTACACACAATTAAATTTCCACATTTTCTTTTAGCAATGGCGCCTGAAGATATGAAGTTTTTCTTTAATATTTCAGTTTGCTGCAAAGTGATATTGTGAGTCTTAACAATCAACAATAAAGCATATACTGCATTGTTTAGCCTCTATGTTGTTGCTGGCTTGTGTTTTAATTCCTTGCTCTTATCTTTTTTTTTTGTTTATATTTGATTCATTTGTTTATGTCAATATTGTTACATATGTCTGCGGTGGGTTGGCACCCTGCCCGGGATTGGTTCCTGCCTTGTGCCCTGTGTTGGCTGGGATTGGCTCCAGCAGACCCCTGTGACCCTGTGTTCGGATTCAGCGGGTTGGACAATGGATGGATGGATGTTACATATGTCTGTTACTTGTTTAACTTTGTATTTACTGGTTTTGTGTATTGATTATTTTGTATGTGCCTATGCTTGCCCTGCTATGTTCCGTGCGTTTTTAAAGTGGTTTCCCAAGAGGCACGGCCACCTGCCTAACATTACATAAGGAGTGCACCAGCCCTGTGAAGGGTGGAGAAAAAAGCAGACCCTTATGGTTCATTGAATGCATTTAGAGGCATTGGTAAGTTATGCCTCACTGTGCGATTTAATTTATTGTATTGCTGGATTATTTTGATGTTTTTTCTCTGTTGTTCAGATTCTGTACTGGGACTTGTTTCTGTGATTGCTTACCTACAGCAAAACTTCAGAAAGGATGGTCATCTTTCAGTATTGGGGAACAAATGCAAAATCTCATTGACTATAACAAGTAGCGTCCCATCCGATTTCAAACATACAATTTATTCCACTATCAGGCTCCCTTTAACAGCTTATTTATTAACTTTTTATTTTGACGTCTTTTAAAATATAAGTTGCAGTATTTTAATGTAGTTTTGCATTATAATACTGACAAATTTTTCTTAATTCCACAAATCATCTAAACCTTCAAATAAATAATTTTCATTTCTAATGCAAAGGAAAGGAACACAGATTTAATGAGTCATGTTTTCTTTAGATTTTCCTTTTCTGTTTTATTTTTGGCACAATTAAGTTTCATCAAAGCATGGAATGACGAATTGTGCAATTACAGTGTGGGAAAAATGCGGCAAAGAATATTGGCAGAAATTAAAGGAATTTAGTTAATTTTCTCACAGCTCCATTTTGCAGTTACTTAGCTGGATTTACATTTACTTATAGTAGAGGTAAACATAATCGAGTAACATTAGGCTAGGGACTGTTTGTCCAGCAAGAGCAATAGGACAGGCAACAAACATTGACTGCCACAAGTGAAAAGATATAATAACTAATAATGTACAATCATATTTTATAATCAATAAAGCAACTAAACAAAAAATTAACTGACAATATAAAAGATCATGGAGCATTTTTTTTTTAGTGGTGGTGCTGTTCAGTTAGAGCTTAGATGACGTCACCAGAAAGCTCTGTTACAGGCAGTCTTTGTACAGACAAGAATGTCAGTTCTCTTATTTGTTTACACTGTAAGGAGTTACTTCTAAAAGACCTGTATAACTCAGACATCACAGGTTTGCGGTTGACCACTGGCAGTTAGCACAATGCAAAATGTGGGGCCTGTAATGGATTGCAGTGTATGTCTATAACAAAACACTGGAGGATATTAATAGTTTCTCCAGATCCCAAGAGCTTTGACCACTTCACCATTATAGACAGCTCCTCTATGCTTATGGACATTTCTAAATTTTTTGTTAATATAGTTTTCTGTCATAAATTGTCATAAAACCAGTCCCCAGTGCTAAATTATATAAATTAAAAGGCTATTATAAAACACTGACATATATTCTGATCATGCTTGTTCAAATGCAGGTGAGTGTAAGGAAGGAGCCATCAGTGTATGGAGCAACAGTATATTTGATGATTTAATGTTGGCAAATAACAATTACAGTACACAACAGCAAATGAGAAACAGATAAGCAATCTACCATGAAAGCTTTCAAGAATTTTCATCCAGCCCTAGTTGTTATTTGGTCAGCTTTGACTGTTTTTTCTGTCCATTATTTGGTTCTGAAACCCATTTGTTACAAGGAAATTTGGCTCATAGCAGTTGTTTTTAATTTAGTTTCAGCATATTAATTTTAGGGCCTCTTCATTGTCTGAACCAAGGAAACAAATCTAACCTATGGATGCACACATTTGGAAAATAAGTAATTTGGCTTACAGACACATATGCAATATTAAATTGTTTGTAAAAAAAATTCTACATTTGTAAACTAAACATAAATATGGAACAATGCAATAGTAAACAGATATTAAAAATGGATATTAATAAGGCAACATTGATACCATTTAATAATTGTAACCGTTCTTTATTGAATTCTTGAATACATATTCTTTTAATACAGAGCTCATAACCATTTCTCTTTAGTCTTTTTCTGTGCTGCACCTATCCTTTTCTATTTTAGACTTTCTTAAATATGTTAATATTTAAATCATTTGTTATTTATTCACTTTTTTATGACAGGATGAAAACACAAATAAACAAAATATAAATAAAGTAAAACCCAAGACTTCAAACATATTTATTTAAATAAAATTTGCCTAGCATTTTTAAAACTGTTGCCTAATGGAATAAGAACCCTAGGTTTATATCTTATTCTTTTTTTTGTGTATTGGATAGTTGTTATGATATGAAGTCTCAGACATTTCGACAAGGATGTATGAGGCCTCCAAAAGACCAGGGGCCTCATGTATAACGTCGTGCGTACAACTCACACTATAACATGGAGTAAGCACAAAAGCGGGAATGTGCGTATGCACCGAAAAATCCAGATGCAGGAATCTGTGCGCATGCAAACTTTCACGTTCTTCCACTACATAAATCCCGATCAGCATGAAAAGTAACGCATGTGCACGCGCCTTCTGTCCCGCCCCAACTCCTCCCAGAACACCTCTTTGAATATGCAAATTGATATACATACAGTAGCCTTCTGTGAAAAGACAATGGGAAAAGCACGGGGGAAAATATAAGAATTTCAGCGAATACCAAGTGGAGGCAAAGGAAAAAAGTACTCTTTGTTGGTTTAAACAGTGGTATAATCAACAAAAGGAAGTTGATCGAGTAACATAGTGTCGGAGAAACTCGAAAGCTCAAGTTCACAAAGTCGCACAGTGCCCGAAATAAAAAAAAAGTCACATATCAAAGTTACCGTGAAAAGGCGAGTCATAGCCCAATGTCTGAGTGTCATATGAAAGCTTATTAGGGTACAGAGAAAAAAAAATAGGCACACAGTGGGAAAAAAGCACGAAATGTCAACTTTAATCTCGAAATTTCCACTTTAATCACGTAGTTTATTTTGTCATTAAAGTAGAACATCATAAACTTCATCTTAAAATCGTTTATTTTATTAGTTTCTCAAGTAGCACGTTAAATACTTTGTTCTGTATTTGATCTTCTATGTGCTCTATATGTGTGAATCACTACGTGCTTCCGTTCTTTCTCTTCCTCCGACAGGAGACATAATCCATTACATTCGTGATATTACAGCTCTCTGAATAATTAAAATACTGAGATGTATACGTGATATCTTTTTCATGATGATAGGAATGAAAGCATGTTATTAAACATGGGAACACAGTGGCGCAGTGCGTGTTCATATCTCACGCAAGAGGCTTGCTGCGCCATGTGCAACCTTCGATGAAATAATTTATTACAGAAGTACTGTCTTTTTTTTCAAACGTACTAACCTCCAATTCCTGTCCTTACTTTTCTTTCTCCAAATACCCAATCGCCACACAATCAGCTCTGTAATAGACGTTAAGCCATCTTAAGCTTAGAACGCCGATTCTTCAAAACTTTTAAGGAACATTGAAATATCTTTGTAGTACATGTTTAATTATTCTATCCGTCTATCCTTCCAGTGTCGCGTCAGCACCAGCAATAATACAGCGCAAGGCAGGAGCTATCCGTGAAATAGCTAGCGCTGCGGCACCGTGTCCTCACATGTTTAATTATTAACAATTGTAGCAGTTGAGGCGTGGAGCCACCTCTTGAACCCTCAGGTACAACTCTGAACACGAGGTAAAAGTATAACTAATATTTATTTTTCTGTTATACAGTGCACCAAGCACCCTCCACTCCACACTCATATAATCAATAAACTCTTAATACCAATACACAATAGTCTCTCCTCCTCGCCCAGACACTTTGCCACCCTACCTCCCAGCTCAGCTCAGTGTACTGGGCTTCCCACAGTCCTTTTATAGCCCCTGACCCGGAAGTGGTTCCTGGCAAAACCCCCAAGTCCTTATCCCTTCCGGGTCAGGGTAAACAGTCTCTTCAGCCCGGGAGCACGTTGTTTCTTCCTGTCACGTGGTGATGACGCACTCCCGGGTTATAGGGCACGTAAGGGCCCACTAGCCCTCCTACAGCGACTCCTGGCGGCCCCCAAGGTATCCAGCAAGGCTGTGTAACAACACTACAAAGTCCATGATGCCCTGCTGGAACTCGGGGCACGAATATACTGTCCAGAGGGCTCCTCCTAGCGGCCTGGGGGTGAGGGCCGGACTGGGAAGCCGGCAATCCTCCACACAATACAGATTATTTAAATAAAGTTTAAGTTTTATCTGTATACTATAAGCAACATATTTTGCTGCATTTCATCTTAAAAATGATATAGTCATCATATGCGCTTTATAAAGTGGAGCAGGTTGTGCAATATTATAACTGTAGTGCAAGTTTACAGTGAGGTAATTGTACAAACAGTTCTACAAGGAGCACTTGATGGACTGATTGAGTGCGTTAATAGTTCTTGGGAGGAAACTGTTTCTGAAACGCGAGGTCCGTACAGGAAAGACTTTGACGCGTTTTGCCGTTGTTGAGGTAGTGTGTGCTTGAAACTGTATACCGATAATTCTCTTTCTGATCAGCTGCTGCTGTGATTCCCCACTCAGATACAGTGATATAAATACTCCGAGTGGTGCAGTGAGAGTAATATGGAAAAAGATGATCCGCTGTGGCAACCCTTAACGGGAGCAGCTGAAAGAAGAAGAAGATGCAGTGAGCGTAACAATGCTAAAGCAATTATGGTATTTGGAATACTATGGCTATTCCCTGGACCATTATATTGCTACAGGTTAATTACAATCAGATGCATTACACTAATAAACAATATGCAGTTAATTTCAGTGTATTTATAAAGCCGCGTCAGGAATGTGGGTCTAAGAAAGAAAGGGTGACCACACAGGAACAGTAGCACTGCTTTGACGCTGAGTGCCACCAGTCTGCAAAACCAAGCGGAGAAATTGCATACGCCAGGGCATGAGGTACCGTGGAAATGTGCGTGGCTTTACGCCAAGTTTAGGTTTTATACATCGAGATTTGAGCGTGGAAACATGAGTACGCAACATTTCTGTGCGTACTCACCGTTTATACATGAGGCCCCAGGATCTTCACTGACCTGCCCGGAAAATGCTCACCTTAAATCATCCAGTCCCTAACTAAAACCTGCTGCTGGCTTTGGTGTACTGGTCCAAAAAGGAGAACTGGCTTAAAAAATAACAAAATATGTATATAACTACTGTGGTGATAACATCTAGTACTGCAAAAACATTCAAATAGTTTGTAATGGATCATAACTTATCAGACCTTTGGAGATTCTTAAATCCAAAGTCAAGAGCATATTCCTTCTCACCAGCACATCATAATTACTCAAAAAGGGAGTATTTCTTTATTGATAATAATTTATTGCTAACTATCAAATTTTGTAAATTCAACACTATTGTTATCTCTGATCATGCCCCTCTGATCTTGGAGCTTGAATCACTACGTCCTACACACTCATTTTGTAGCTGGCATCTTTAGAAGATGAGAGCTTACAGAATTCACCTTAAACCAAATTGATTATTCAGTCGTTTTACAGGAATACTCTGAGAAACTATGAGGCCTTTTTTAAGTTGACAGATTATTTCATACCTTTCCAATTAAAATAAATTAGAGCCCAAGAAGGTGTTAGAGTTAATCTGCAGTATTACCGGAATAGATCAAGAATACACCAGATCTCCAAATGAGGCACTTTATAGGCATAGACTGGTACAATGCAATCAAAATTTAACCATTTGACAACAAAAGAAATGGAACAGCACATCTTGAAATAACAACATCATTAATATGAACACTGAGAGAAGGCTAATAATATCTTACCTCAACAAATCCACAAGCAGGATGTTTGCAACACAATTAAAGTAATTACAAACACTGATGGAGGTAAAATCATTGACCATAAAAATGTAACCCATGCATTTAGAGAGGACTAATATTCTACTCAGTTTAAAGAAGATAATCTAATGAGTTTCTGATGCATTACAGATACCACAGCTAAATAATCTTAGTACAAAGGAACTGAACAAACCTCTGACATTCTCAGAATTAACTGGATGCTATAAACACACTCCAAGGTGGGAAAGCAGCAGATCCTGATGACCACCCAGTATAAAATATTCAAACAAGATAGCTCCACTGTTATTAGCAAAGTTTATAGAAACTAGAAACAGCAAAATTCTACTATAAGCTTTTCACCAAGCATTAATTACCGTCTTTCCAAAGAAAAATAGTGACTTACTACAATTTGCATCATACAGACCAATTCCACTTCTGAATAATGATGTTAAGATACTCTCCAAAGTTCTAGCTAAAAGGATTGAGAAAGTGCTTCCTTCACAAAACCAAACTGGATTTATTAAAAGCAAACTTTCAGCGTCTGTTTAATATACTCACCCATAAAATCTAACACTCCAGAGATCTTGCTTATTTTTGATACAGAAAAGGCATTCAACATTGTTGATTGGGACTCCCTATTCACCACTTTGCACAAATTTGGGTTTGGCCCAAATATATGTGCATGGATAAAACTACTTTATACCTGTCCAGAAGCATCTGCCTGCAATAACAATCTCAAACTACTTCACACTAGAACATGTAACTCAACAAAGATGCCCTCTATCACCATTGCTTTTTACAATTGCCATTAAGCCATTGGCCATTTACATTCAAAATACTTCAGAGATAAAGGGGATTATTAAGGACTAGAACAGAAAATATCACTATTTGCATATGATATGGTACTGTATATTTCAGGTCTTCAGACTTCCTTACCAGTAGCCCTTAAGGCACTAGCAGAACTTCAAAAATATCTAGACTTAAAATTAATTCAAACAAAAGTGTGCATTACTAGACTCGACATTTACCCATTTATTTTATCAAATCATTTTAAATACCTAGGAGTAAACATCACAAGCAAATATAAGTATCTTTTTCAAAAAAATTTTGTTGTCAGCATGGGAAAAATTAAACAAGATATGGCCAGATATTCTACCCTACATCTGACATTAGCAGGAAGAATCAATACTGTCAAGATGAACATCCTTCTCAAGCTTCTTTTTCTGTTTCAGAGCATCCCCATATTCATTAACAAATCATTCTTTTATAAATTAGACTCAATTATAACCTCGTTTATTTGAAATTCAAAACATCCATGCATTCAAAGGGTGACTCTACAAAAACCTACAGCAGAAGTTGACATGGCACTAACTAACTCTCAGTTTTATTACTGGGCTACAAATACACAAGCAATAAAGTTGTTTGACGGAAGGTTGATATATTGTGCATGCAAAAGACTAAATGGAATGGGAGTAAGGCCATTTGGATTGGAGGTGGATTCAAATTGTTCTATCATGGTGTGGATGGGAGTAGAAATGGGGTGCGGGTTATTCTGAAGGAACAGTGTGTCAAGAGATATTTTGGAGATGAAAAGAGGTTCAGTCAGAGTGATGATTATTAAGCTGGAAATTGAAGGTGTGATGATGAATGTTGTTAGTGCATATGCCCTACAAGTTGGGTGTGCGATGGATGAGAAAGAACATTTTTGGTGTGAGTTGAATGAAGTGATGGACAGTGTACCCAAGGGACAGAGAGTGGTGATTGGAGTGGATTTCAATGGATATATTGGTGAAGGGAGCAGAGGGAATGAGGAGGTGATCGGTAGGCATGGTGTCAAGGAGAGGAATGAAGAAGGTCAGATGATAGTGGATTTTGTGTAAACGATGGACATGGGTGAATACGCATTTCAAGAAGAGAGAGGAACACAGGGTGACGTACAAGAGTGCAGGAAGATGCACACAGGTAGATTATATCGTATGCAGGAGGGTCAATCTGAAGGAGACTGAAGAAGCAAAGTGCTTGCAGGGGAAAGTGTAGTTAGGCAGCATAGGGTGGTGGTCTGTAGGATGATGCAGGAGATCAAGAAAAAGAGGAGAGTGAGGGCAGAGCCAAGGACCAAATGGTTAAATTTATAAAAGGAAGACTGCAAGTTTGAGTTCAGGGAGGAGGTAAGAAAGGCACTGGGTGGCAATGAAGAGTTGCCAGATAGCTGGGAAACTGCAACAGAAGTAGTAAGGGTGACAGCTAGAAGGGTGCTTGGTGTGACATCTGGGCAGAGGAAGGAGGAAAAGGAAAGCTGGTGGTGGGATGGGGAAGTACAGGAGAGTATACAGAGTAAGAGGTTGACAAAGAAGAAGTGGGATAGTCAGAGATTTGCAGAAAGTAGAGAAGAGTACAAGGAGATAAGGTGTAAAATGAAGAGGGAGGTGGCGAAGGCTAAAGAAAAGGCGTATGATGAGTTGTATGATAGGTTGGACACTAATGAGGGAGAAAAAGACCTGTACCAATGGCTAGACAGAGGGACCAAGCTGAGAAAGATGTGAAGCAGGTTAGGGTGATAAAGGATAATGATGGAAACATACTCATAAGGGAAGAGAGTGTGTGGAGCAGATGGAAAGAGTACTTTGAGAGGCTGATGAATGAAGAGAATGAAAGAGAAAGAAGGTTGGATGATGTGGTGATAGTGAATCAGGAAGTGCAATGGATTAGCAAGGAGGAAGTGAGGACAGATATGAAGAGGATGAAGAATGGAAAGGTCATTGGTCCAGATGACATTCCTGTGGAAGCATGGAGTTGTTTAGGAGAGATGGCAGTGGAGTTTTTAACCAGATTGTTCAATGGGATCTTGGAAAGTGAGAGAATGCCTGAATAGTGGAGAAGAAGAGAATACAGGGGGATAAAATTGATGAGCCATGACATGAAGTTATGGGAAAGAGCAATGGAAACTAGGTTAAAAAGGGAAATGATGATTAGTGAGCAGCAGTATGGTTTCATGATAAGAAAGAGCACCACAGATGCAATGTTTGCTCTGAGGGTTTTGATGGAGAAGTATAGATAAGGCCGGAAGGAGTTGCACTGTGTCTTTGTTGTCCTGGAGAAAGCATATCACAGAGTGCCTAGAGGGAAATTGTGGTATTGTATGAGGAAGTCAGGAGTGGGCAGAGAAGTATGTAAGAGTTGTACAGGAGATGTACAAGGTAAGTGTAACAGTAGTGAGGTCTGCGGTAGGAATGACAGATGCATTCAGCACGGCGGTGGGATTATATCAGGGATCAGCTCTGAGCCCTTTCTTTTTTGCAATGGTGATGGACAGGTTGACAGACGAGATTAAACAGGAGTCCCCGTGGACTATGATGTTTGCTGATGACATAGAGATCTGTATCGAGAGTAGGGAGCAGAATAAGGAGACTCTAGAGAGGTGGAGATATGCTGTAGAGAGGAGAGGAATGAAGGTCAGTAGGAACAAGGCAGAATACATGTGTGTAAATGAGAAGGAGGTCAGTGGAATGGTGAGGCTGCAGGGAGTAGAGTTGGCGAAGGTGGATCAGTTTAAATACCTAGGACCAGCAGTACAGAGTAATGGGGATTGTGGAATAAAGGTGAAAAAAATAGTGCCGGCAGGGTGGAATAGGAGGAGAAGAGTTCAGGAGTAATTTGTGACAGACAAGAATCAGCAAGAGTGAAAGGGAAGGTCTACAAGACGGTAGTGAGACCAGCTATGTGGGTGGGTTGCACTGACCAAAAAAACAGGAGATGGCGCTGGAGGTGGCAGAGTTAAAAATGTTAAGATTTGTATTGGGTGGGATGAGGATGAACAGGATTAGAAATGAGTATATTAGAGGGTCAGCTCAGGTTGGACGGTTTGGAGACAAAGTCAAAGAGGCAAGATTGCTTTGGTTTGGACATGAGCAGAGGAAAGATGTTGGGTATGTAGGGGAAAAGGTTGCTAACTAAAGAGCTGCCAGGCAAGAGGAAAAGAGGAAGGCCTAAGTGAGGGTTTATGGATGTGGTGAGAGAGGACATGCAGGTGATGGGTGTAACAGAACAAGATGCAGAGGACAGGAAGATATGGAAAAAGATGAACCAATTTTGCAACCCCTAACGGGAGCAGCCGAAAGAAGAAGAAAAAGTACACTAAATCTTAGATTAGCATAACAAAAATAACATAAAATATGAAAATAATCATACAAATTTAAAAATAAAAAAACAGCTGTATAAGAGAAAATACTGTTCAGGAAAGAAAACCCTGGCGACTGTAGTTTTCCTTCCACCTGCACTGAGATGTGTGATCAATTTATATGGTAGTTTGTCCTTGGTGAGCCAGAGTACGGATATAGGCAAGAGAGGACCCTGCGATGGACTAGCTGTCTGCTCAGGACTTTTTACTGCCTTGTGGTTGGTGGGACCAAGGTAAGCTCCTGTCCCCCTGTTAAAGAATTGGATTAGGCAGGCTTTACATTTATTATATTATGTGACTAATTAGACTCACTGCTGCTACAGAGTGCCAGGAAGTTTTCTCGACCTGGCTTCTGTTTGAGTGGAGTCTTAATATTCACATTGTGATTTTGTGGGTTTCCTCTGTATATTTCAGTTTTCCTTACACACCCTTAAAAAGGCAAATTATTTTAACTAGCAACTGTAAATTGCCCTGAGTGTTCCCTAGATTAGACAGGCATAACATGCAGAGCTTTATCTCCTCACAACCATTCAATCAGGGCTATATGTTATCAAATTTAAAATACTGCATATGCAGTGAGTTCCCATTAAACTTTATTAATTTATTTTTCTTGTATTTCATTGTGTTACAGCAATATTTAAAAATGATTTCTTTATTTTTCATTATTGACCGTTGATTGAAACAATAGCATCATCTGAGAGTCTGTGGGTTTTCTCTTCAGTTCAAGCAAGAGCCATACTTAGTAGAATGATAAACCTTGGTTAAAATGAATGGCAATCAGTTAAAAGTTGTAATTATTCTCACAACAGCTTTCTGTTGTGCATTGTCATAAAACCAGAGCTTGAAAAAAAAACTTTACATTGTTATGCCACTTTGTTTAATCTGTAATGTGAACATTTACGGTTAATCTTTCTGCTTGTACAGTGAATGCAGGCAGAAGAGACGCTGGTCTAGTTTTTGTAGCTTATTGTACAGTATACGAAGTGAAACACAAAAATAACCGTATTGGTAAAAAAAATATTTATTGATGAATTACAGCATTCTAAACATTGTCACCTTCTATATACCCCCCCTCCCGATCTCTACAACGCTCCATACATATCTTCTATTGATTGAAATAGTGCTGGAAGTCTTCTTGTTTGAGGCTCTTCAACAGGCTTGCCGTTTTTGTCTTCACTTCATCCATTGAAGAAAAATGTGTTCCTTTCACGTCACTTTTGATTTTTGGGAACAAGTTAAAATTACAGGGAGCTAATTCGGGTTTGTACCACTCAAACACTTTTGTGCGAGACAAACTGTTATCACCGTACACTGTTTTTATCTTTTCATAAGTTTCTGTGGCCGTTTTGTTCAATTTCGCTAGAAATTTGATGTTGATTCGCTGTTCAATTTTTTCACCCGACATTATCACAGCAACTTGTGTAGTGATTGTTGTGCAAATACTGACTGGGCTATTCATAGGATATACCTAGCCAGTTGGTGGTTTGAGAGGGCGTGTCGGAGGGGATATAGTTCTGTGATTCACGTCTGTCCGACCTCTAGATGGTTTTCCAGGAAAGCCCCAAGCCCAGTCTAGTTATTTTTGTGTCTCACATCATATGTATAGATGGCTGTTCTAAATATATTTTATTCATAGCAAATAAATATATTAGTGTGTATCCTAAAAGATGGTTACATTTTAGTCACATTAATGTTTTTTGTACTATTTTTTAATACTGTAGCAACTTGACCTGTGATAAAGCAGGCAAGGGGAACTCCACAAACTCTACAGTTGGGAGTGTGGGGGAGGTTTATAAGAAAGCACAATGAACAGAGTGGCAGGTTGGACCGGGCTATGAAAAGAAAATGCCCAGCATGGCATTAAGGCTAATGAGGATAGCGATCTCCTGTGAACAGGAATAGGAGTGGCACCTCCATGGGCCAGCAGCAGGAGTTGATTAGGGTTCTTCCTTAAAGAAAGAATATACAGGACTATTAAACCGGCACTTGTGTCTGTGTGTCAGTCCTTCCTGCACTGTACCTCGAGCAGTTACAATGTTACACAGTACATAGTAAATTACATGTGATATACTGTTATTATTCAGTATATTGGAGTTTTTTAATAAGTGACATTGCATATTATGTTTATTTTATTTGCAGTGTTAATACATATTTGATCAAGTACCATAGTCCATCTGCACTATTTCTGACTAAGAAGAGCAATTCCTTATGGGTCGATTAAACACTTCCATTCTGTTTTAATTACTTTTATTCCTGTTCCCTTCTGCTCACTCGTACTAGCTCCTTCCACCTCCTGCTTTCTCTCTTTAACCTCCGTCGATTCTTGATTCTCCTCTCTTATCCTTGCGCTTCCCTTTTAAAATGCGGACATGGGACAGCTGGGCAATCAGCAATTCCAGTTGTCAATTAGGGTTGCAGACAATTCTACACCTGTGCACTAAGTGCAGGGCCGTCCGTGCCTGCATCGTGCACGGGAACTGCTCGCCATGCTACCATGCCGCCCACCCCAACACATGAAGATGCGAATGCAGCAATTATTTGTTAAAAACGCCAAATAGCCGTGGACCTCAATTCACCACTAGACCTATCACAGTGGCTGTTCCTAACTCACATCCTTGTCTTAGCAATGCAGGTGTACAACCAGTGGACTCCTGTACAGCAGAGTGACATGCCATTAAAATCAAGTGAAGATGCTGATCCCAGTCTCGCTGATCTTTATCAGTCACAACAGACATCTGCATGGTAAGGGTGTGAATAAATCGTTGTGCCAGCCCATCACTCTGTGTGTTCAGGGCTGTAGTATTTTCTTGATCCCCAACTGGGCACACATGGACTGGAACACTTTGCTTTGACTGGAACACAATTGTGCTCATGATCTGAATGAATTTGGCATGGACTCTAAAATGGCTAATGATGTCCTTAATTAATGCCTCTGCCATGGTTTGAGCCTCTTGATTCCACAAAGCATATGTTTCTGGCCACTTTGTGAAATAATACATGGCTACCAGCACAAATTAGTTTCCTTGGCTAGATTTAGGAAAGGGACCTAGTATATCTATCCCGACTTGTTCCATGGGTTACATTCCCCCCCCCCAATACTGCAGTAACATTATAGATTGTCCCATGGGTCACACTGACAATGGAAATCCTCTACATCCCCTGCAACCGTGTCCCCAGTAAAAGTGCTGTCAGAGCCATTTTAAAGTTTTTGTCGCTTAGAAATGTTTTGCCCCTGAGGCTCCGTACACTTGTTGCAGAACCTGTCCCTTCAGCACCTTTGATACTACAATCTGCCATGTCCCCTCAACACTCACTGGCTCCCGTCATCTCCGTTTCAAGACTCCCTCCTTGATAGTCAGGCTGTCCCTCTTGTACTGAAACTTTTTTATTACAGCAGTCCCCAGTACCACCTCACATTACATGTCTGTTGAGCTTTCACCTCTTGCTCAGCTCTGGATCCATCTCCTGGTGTTTGCACCACCCTCTTTCATTTTCAAGGCTCAGCCATCTCTTTCTCCTACTCTTCCATTCATATGCAGTACTGGCAGTGAAGCTCTGTACAGGGTCTCTGGGACTGGGTGTCTGCATTGTGATGGGTGTTCCAGTGAGATTTGGAAGGCCTGAAACCACTCGAGATAGTGGGCCACCTGTCCCTCTGGTTCGCGAAAATAATAACAACCATTGGAGGGCTGCATGATTGCTGCAGACAGTAAAGAGCAGACTACAAAAATAGTGCAGGAAATGTCTAATAGCTTGCACTACCACCAAGAGCTCTTTCCTTGTAGCTCATTAATTATGTTAGGGTGCAACTGTAGTATGCCACCACATGCTTTCCCTCCAGGTGACACTACAACAGTAATCTACCTATTCCAACATTATTGGCATCTTTGTCAAGTATAAAAGGCAAGTCTGGATCAGGTGGGGCTAGCACAGTGGTCTGACACAGAGCTGTCTTTAGCTTCAGAAATGCCATTGTTCTTCCATGCCCCACTGGAAAGCACTGGCTTGGTGCTATATGTGACTAAGGGGAGCTGCTGCTGTCCCAAAGTTGGGAACAAACTTCCAATTGTATTAGGCCAGGCTAATGTATTCCAAAAATTGATTCTGTTACTGCGGAGAGAGCTAGTCTTTGACTGCAGCCCCTATCCTCTTTCAATGCTGGTTCCTTGCTCACTTATGTGGTTAATACAAAAGACGACACTATTTTGCATGCAATTTTAAATTTACCTCCCTTATCCTTTAAAGAATGGCTTGTAACAAGTCAAAGGCATTTTTAAATTCATGAACCAGCAGGTCATCTAAATACACGAGGCACTGAGAACAGGATATGCCAGCCAGAACCTTGTCCATTAACCACTTGATGGTGGGATGGGTGTTACACAATCCAAAGGCCATCACTGTGAAATACCAATTCTGTGAAGTCCCTTCCCAGTGCTGAAAGATTGAATTGCCTGATGGCTGGGTGTTTCCAGACACTTCTGGAATCCTAGTAACAGATGCATGGGCCCTCCGGAAAATTGTAAGGTACCCTTATTAAAATCCAGCTGTGCACCAGTATTTTGCAAAAAGTCCTAACGCAATACAGATGTCTTGTACAATACCAATCCACACTTTCTGCATCCTTGTGAATCTATAATGTGTAGAGGCACCAGTGCTTCTCCCAACATGAGCGCAGTCTCTCTGGTTGCAGTGGTTAAAGTTGTCATTGTTGAGGTCTGCTCCACCCCTGATGGAAATATTTTTGATGACACACAATCATGGCTGTAGCCCCCTTGTCTATGAGAGCCATTACAATGTGGTCGCAGTTGGCAATAGTCCCTGTGTCTGAGGCATCCTACTGTTACAGGCAGCAGTGCCGGGTTATAACTGGCAGCTTTCCTGGTGGCCCTACCAATGATGAACCCATGTGTTTTTCTCAATTATCTTCTTCATTAGCAGTTAATGATGTTTTTCCAGCAGAAAAGAACTTCCGTCAGACAGGCAGCCCTGTCCTAGATGGAGGTGCAGTCCTCGATGGCATTGTAGCAATGACTATGGCAAGAGGGGTGGGACCGGGCATCCTCATCTGTGATGTGGGCTTGTTGCAACCAAGAATCTTTTGGTGGCAGTGCCAACCTTGTTATTGATGATCCAGCACTGGCTAGCCCCCCTATAAGCAAAGTTTCACTTTCTGTCATCTCTGCCAGAACCTGCTCCTGTGTGGTTAGACAAATAAGGTGTACATGCTGGCACAGTGATTTAATTGTAAGACCCCTCAAAATGCATCCTGGGCCAAATCCATCTAAACCTGGCTTACTAGTACCACCTGCCTTACTAGTGACAGAATCTCAGCAGTTTATTTCCCCTAGGCTCTCAGAGTTCTCAGGGACTCTGAAGTGAAGATGCTGCTGCAGGCCCATGGGGAACTAAATGTGGCAGATTCTGCATTCTACGGCAGTCAACACAGCTCCTAATTTCATTAAGTTCTCTGTAGGTATGTCTTCCAGAGCCTCAAATGCCTCTCCATTCAGTGCTGCCACTAAGTGCACTACCTGCTGTCTTGTTCCCCACTGGTTAGCCAAGGCAGTAACCTGGAACCGGTTCCAATAGGTCATCCAGGAACATGAACCATCAAACCAACCCAACTTCAGCGTTTCTGCATCTTCTTTAGGAACATACTATACATCTTTAAAATTTTTATTACCCCAGGAAAATTTTTTAATGGTGTTAGTTTTGTGTTTAAAGGCTCCTAAGAAAAGTTACAATTTCTTATCATTATTTCACAACACTATATCGGTCGCCTTCATTTTCAGTTATTCAGCACTGCAGTTTCCATGGTGTTTTTTACCCAGAAGACATTGGGAGGTATGCTGTGTGTCATGTCACCAGGGTGACCATTTAAAGGTCTGCCTGTGCATCTTTTAATTATCCAAGATCTGGACACTGGGTGCTTTCAATGTGTTATTTCTTTTTGGTGTTTTTCTGGTGGTAAAAAATGTAGGTTTTTTTGAAGATATTAATTTTTGGTTCGCATTTAGGATTCATTTGAAAGATTGTTTTGACTCCCCTGTCATGAATTTGACACATTTTCTTACTACCTTTTGGTTTCTGGTCCATATCAATAAAAAGCCACACTGTCCCTGTCATGGAAAAAAAAATAAAATTAACTAAACATTCCATATCCCCTACAGACAGAACAGTGTAATCACAGTGCCTTAAACAGCATAAGGGGGAACCCTTGAGAAGCCCTTTATTGGTAGTAAACTAGATTGAAGTGGGGGTTTGAAAGTAAGGACAGTGAAGCAGCCTGCCATAGAGGTCCCTAGGGTGGAACACACGGGGTGCAGCATGGACAGCGAGACAGGTACGAGATTACTGATGACAGTTATATAGCTACGTCTGGCATTTCTTCCTGTGAGGAAAAGAGCCTATGATGTTAGTGGGTACCTTTCGTGTTAGGTGTATTGCATAATCTGATAAAAACAGTTAAACATTTGTCAACTAACAAATGCTACTGAACCAAAAGACTGATTAAAATTTGATTTTTTCCTCTATGCATGCATTATAGGACATTCTACACAGTACGTCTTATTCTCCTTGGTAAAAAAGAATGCTGTAGCTTCGTAAAAGTTTAAAAAAAGAGTCATAGGTCTATTACAAGGTAAAAAAAATAAAATTATAAATGAGGACTGGAGCACGGCACGGTGGCGCAGTGGTAGCGCTATTGCCTCGCAGTTAGAAGACCCGGGTTCGCTTCCTGGGTTCTCCCCGTGTCTGCGTGGGTTTCCTCCGGATGCTCTGGTTTCCCCCACAGTCCAAAGACATGCAGGTTAAGTGCATTGGTGATTCTAAATTGTCCGTAGTGTGTGCTTGGTGTGTGTTTGGCTCCAGCAGACCCCCATGAGCCTGTAGTTAGGATATAGCGGGTTGGATAATGGATGGATGGATGGATGAGGACTGGAGCATATAGCATAGACAAAAATAAGAAAGTGATGATGGTGGCAATGATGATTGATATATGCACTGTGACAAAAATGTAGTTGTTCCCCAAAGAAGCAGTCTAATTTGCTTATAAAGCAGCTTGAGATAACAGCACTAAGGTATGCAAATGTTCATGTTCACATTTATTTTCATTTGTGCATAGCTCAAAGAAGTTCTCACTTGCTCAGAAAATTGGACAATAATAAAGTATTAACACATACATAGACACACATAAAAAAGTATACAGTACATAGCATGCAGCAAGTAAATGCATATGACACAATTACTAAAAATATATGCAGTATGTTTCAAGCATAATCACCCAGAAATTTTGATACAAAGATATGATTACATTTATTTAAAATATAGCCTAGACATTACTAATGTTGCAGTTAGCTATTACTTCTTGAAATTACTGTTTTTTAATTTATTATTCACATATGGCTGCAAAGCCCAGTTTCAGTAACCATTATTCCAGTGTCCTAATGGTAAACTCTTAAAAATGAACAAAAACAAAACAGCTTTCTTTAGAAATACATCAGTGTAGTGTTGGTATGTGAAATTAAAGTTATTCCACATGAAAGATTGCCAAGAAACTGAACACTTCATACAAAGGTGTCCACTACTGTTTTGAAAGAAGAGAGCAAACTGGATCTAACCAAGACAGAAAACAAAATGGAAGGACCGGATACACAATTGCAGAAAGTGATAAGTACATCCAAGCATTACAGCTCTGCACTCAGCTTCTAAATACTAGGGTCATCTGCAGAGCAAAGACTGCAGTTGTTTCGAGGGATGAATCAGTGAGTAAAAGATTGTGAATAATGCCAAAATGAGAGCAGTCTGAACTCAGCAATGAGAAGGTGAGCCAAAATCTAGATGAAAAAATGTAGTATAGTCAGAAGGTGAGCTGTCACCAAACTCTAGACATAAAACCATACTGTTCTGTTGCAAATGTATAAACAGTAATTTCTGTGAATCAAAAATCCATTGGATTGGCACTGACAAGTACCACGCAATGCTACATTAGTGTCAGAAGCAGGATGAAGAGAAGACCTATGGTCTGAGTTAGCACAGTACAGTACTGAGTGTTGCATAGACCTAAAATTGGACTTGATGAATTGTTGAAGTTTAGTCTCGAACCTGAGGTATGGGAGCTAGAGGATCATTGCAGTTTCAATCCAGAAAGAAGACGGCCAAGAGACTGCTATCTGTGATGCTCCACACAAGGAATTTTACCAGCCCAAATATATAAGTCACATCAGTACCAGCAAATATAGCGTCAAACACTCTAGCTACACTGCATGACAGTGAGGCACTCAGTATCACTACTGTTCCATGTGATAGCAGAGCTTTAGGCACAAAACACAATATCAAAACTGCATAACTGACTACTTTGGATGTGCATGTATGAAATAAACTAGTGGGGAGGCCCGGCTGTTGCTCGGGTTGAAAAAAAGTGAAACAGTTTCTATTGTTATTATTTGGCAATTAATTTATTATTAGAATATTGTCCAAATTCAAAATGCCATTATTAGTGAATTAAAGAAATTTAGTTGGTACGAAACATTTAGAGTGCTTTATGACATGACTTTTTCTTTACACCATTAGGAGCAAGAACATATAAATTCTTTCCTGATCCTACTCTGGAACAGGCGATGTATACATTGCCGTGTGAAAAACGTGGTTCTTTGAGGTAAACTCCAGTAAATTTAAGTGATTGTCCTTGCACTTTATTTATGGACATCACAAATGCAAGATGTACTGGAAATTGAAGTCTTTGAATTCGAAAGAGGATTCATTGGAAATCATAGGTATATGTGGAATGAAAACGTCCTCTCCCTTTCCAATTCTGGATAGAATAGTAGGCTTAATTACGTGTGAATGACATGACAGTGTTGCCACATTTGTCACAACCTTGATATAAATTTTTTTCCTAATTAAATTAGAATTTACTGTTTTAGGATTTTCCTTAATCTTTTGAATCATGATCACACATTTACATTTTTTTATTAATCACCAAAACTGTAGCTTTTGGATATTTACTCTTCCTCTTACTTGGCTATAGCGTTGTGACAAACATCGGGACAGACAGACTTACTTGCTTATTTATTAGATTGCATTCTGTAACATTTCATTTTCTTGTTAAATAAGTGAAATTCTTGGAAATAACCTCAAGGCTCTTTCGGGAAGACTCATTAATGGATAATTTAGTGTGATAGTATTTGATGTTGTCACTGTGGTTGTTCACATTTAATTGGCAGGAGAGACGCATGACTAGTGAGTAAAGGTGCAGATTATAATCTGATATTTACCCTTAATTAATGTTATAATGCATAACTTTAAAATTTATTTCATATATGTACTTATTATGTGCAGGGGTTGACTTGCACCCTGATCAACTCCTAGTGAAGAAGAATGTCACTCAAGCCTGCAATGACACCCACCCTAGATTACTAATTAAGGATATGACACTGAAGGAAACGAATTGATAGGTTTATCAGTAAATTTACTGATATAGGCTGTCATTTCCAAGAACAATTCACAAATAATTAAATGAGTTCAGCCGGTTGACAAATAGCAGTGATTCTGGCTTATTTGGCTTTGCATGCTTACTCAAAGAAGTCGAAGGTCTTGTCCCAGGTATGACTCAGATTGCACATGTTACTCACTTCTGTTTTTCCATGGGTGAGAAAATTCCTTTGATTAATTCAGATATCACTCCTTTTAATCAATATTACATATCTCTCTATTATAAAAGAAAATCTTGAGACGAGACGAGACTATTGCCAAGAGATTTTTTCAAATCCTGTCCTCCTCTCAACCATTTACGGTTAATGGCCCACGCCCATGGTCCTCTCACTTCTCATTTGTGTGAATGCTTTTGTCAGACACAGTTCCTGCACTCTCAGCTCCTATAAATTTTTATGTTTTCCTCACTGTAAGTTCCCAATAAAAGAAGACTTATTATGTCCAAATCTTATTGAAGAATTTCATCCCAAAGGGTTATCAATAGAAGAAATGAGTACACAGGCAATCCCAGCACCGAGAAATGATGACATCAAACGAATAAACGAAAACTGGCGATCGGTTACATGGCAAATTGGTTAAATGCGTATCAGTAGACTATGCTGAAACAGTTGGTGGTGATGTTGCGGAAGATGAAAACGTCAACTTACAATATCTACAACTGTTAACACCGTCCAGTCTTCCACCGGCCGAATTACTGTTGAAAGAAGGATGTATCATAATGTTATTGCGTAATTTATGTCTGAGTGATGGTCTATGCAATAGGACAAGATTAGTTGTATTCAAAATTGGTCAAACAATTCTGACATGTAAAACTTTAACAGGCTAGAAGAAATTTAATGTAGTACATCTTCTGAGGACAACATTAGACAACAAAGGAGATCTTGATATGCCATTCATATTAAAACGTTTATAGTTTCTTGTTAGAATAGCTTTTGCTATGACAATTAAATCACAGGGACAAACATTTGAAAAAGTCGGTTTATTTATTAGAGAGAAAGAAAAGATATTCACTCATGGGCAATTTATACGTTGCATTGTCACGATGTAAATCCAAACACGGAATCAAAATGTAATGGGATATTGTCAAAAAGTTAATTCCAAATATTGTTTTTACTGAAGTTTTACAGTAAAAGTGTAAGTTTAAAAAGTATTTGCGTGTTAATTTCAAAGCCAAACAGAACGAAAATGCATAACGCAACAAATACCTCTAACGCAACATGAAACATAATTTTCTTGCAATTTATTACGTTTTACTATTTACTATGGTTAATTACTCACTGTAATGTAAAATAGTTAGGTCTATTATGCAATATAAAAATCCATTTAAATTGTTCATCCGCTTCCCCATAAGTGAGCGGCAGAGCCACGAAGTGGCTAGCGTGTAGCGACTACACAGGGGTTGGCAAGTAAGCCGAACAGGGGGCAGAGCCGCCAAGTTTGTTAAAAATACATCTAGCTGGATAGTAGTGTATGATGTTTTGACAACTTTCTGATTGGCTAAACTGTTGTTTCCCCATTTAGCTCAGTCCAGTTACCTGTCAGGCATATATACCTAGATGTAGGTCTGCTCAGTTCATGATGTGAAATGTTCTCGTAGCATATTAGTCTCTACCTGGTCAAGATGGAATATATTGTATCTGAATATATATTTTGCTTTGTGTTGAGGCCTTTTTACTGTATGCACACAAACACACAAGTCCCACCCGAAGCATCAGTGAACATCTTGCGTTTCTGTTTATAACTTTCATGTTACATTCATTCACACAACATGTATGTAATCTGACAAGATAACCTAACAGACCTATGATATGAGGTTTTAAACTTCCTGTTAAATGAAACTATTCATTGGGTTAACAAATGTGTGAAGAGGCTTCAAGTCAGATGTTTTATTGTATTATCATAGCACCTGTGACATGCACCTAATATGAATAGTTGCATCTTTTCTTAAAGGGGAAAGAAGGTAATATCAAATCCAGCTACACAAATGTTACATGTAACCTCTTACCCATGCCACTGTCTATATTGTACTCATTGTATTCAGCTCTGTGGACCTTTAATGGCAGACTGTACGGCTGACTGGGGGCTGTCTCTTACTTTCACTCCTTTTCTTCAACCCAGTTTATCACTGAGAAAGGGCTTCACAAAAAAGGTGTCACTTTGTGCCTTTAAGAAACCACAGCTCGGCAAGGAATTATAAATCCAGCACTCAGCAAAGCTAGTAGCAATCAGAGAGAGACTGGCTTCAGGCTCTTATTTAAAAACTAATATTTATTTGCATAAAAACCAGTAGCAGCAAATATATGCTATACAAAGAATTCTACACCCTGGGTTGGTTCACACAGTGTTCATTCAACAAGACGATAAAGGTGGTCCATTTCCTTAGTTACTAATTATATATTCTCAATAGAAAAATGAAAAGTAAAAGATGTTTTGCCTGAAAGAGAGATGTGTCTTTTTGAAATGTTTACCATATAAACAACAGCAGGTAGCAAGCTCCATGAAAATGTCCAAGACTCCTCTTAAAGCACTTTCAATTGTCAACAGATAGAGAAAGGCTCCTTATATGTGACTCTGTCAGCAACTGAAGTGAAAGCTCCATTTTTGCAAACAAACGGCAACTGGAGGGAACATAGAGAGCTCTCTTTGAAAAAGTGTAATAAAAGGCAGTCACTCTCTCTTCCCTTCTTCTTTTCCAAATTAAATGCATAAACCTGCCTTTCTTTAACCCTTTATAGGGCACTAATGGAAACACTTAGATATTAAACATTTCAACCCTAGAGTGTTACTGAAGTTTATTACAAGACTTTGTGACATACAGTATTTCAATGTTTTTCATTTTTATGTTGCATATCAAATTCAAACAAGTTACCATATATGTTTCCTCGCCAGTCTAGGGTAAACATTTTTCCAAAAAGTGCATATATAAAAAATATAAGAAAAACACATCTGAACTTAAAGGAATATTTTTTTCTTGTTTTCTTTCAGATTTCTTACACATATTAAAGTCCAGTCCAGTCCATTCACTTAGGCAACTGTTTCATGGTATTTGATGAAGCAGTTGCACCCATCATTAAGGCAAAGGTACATCTTGCAGATCCTGTAGACCACATTTAACCTCATGATGTACTCCTTCCTGCTGCAGTACTTGCAGATCTGGCAGTTGGTGTTTTTTTTGTTCTGTCCTCCCGGCCATCTAAACTTATCACTGGACTCTTCTCTAGAGACTTACATTATGATATTGTATATAAGGGTGCTACACTTCTACTAATTATATATTTATGTGTAGCTGCGGATGCGTAAGGTAGGATCAAGCATGGGTAAAATGTGTGCCAAAAGAAATCTCTCAGTCAAAAAGTTTGTTTTTAAAGATTTAGTGAAAATTGAAAGCAAATAATCCACACAAGAATAAAGAGAAAAGTTTGCTATACACATAGAATAAAAAGCAAAAAAATGAGAAAATTTGTTTCTTTTATAAACTTATCTTTTCTTGTCAAACTTCAGTTTTTCTACACTTAAAGTTGATATATTTTGTATTCAGTATGTTCTAATGAACAGCACTGCACATTTAATAGAGCATGTTAACTTTCTTACTATTGAGCACATAAGGCACAGTTTAAAACCGTGTGCCCTCCATGCCTTACACAGTAGTTAGAATATACCAATTCAATTCAACTTGAGGGGGTTATAAGAACCTTCCATAGACTATGCACTATATCAATATACCAACACGATATCTGGAGTTTGGACTATGTCCCACCAAAATTGTTTTGATGTGTTTATTCTGAAAACAAACCAGAAGACAATACCAGAGACACGTTAAAGTATATTTACGTCAATTTACCTCAAAGTGAGGTCAGCGTGCCCAAAATTGTTGGAGGCACTCGCTTTTGCGCTTGTACCACACATCTGTCTCTCTTTGCAAGAACCAACGGTAGTCACCCATCATACTTGGAGTGAATTTTTCCTGATATCAGTTTTCCATCACCTTTATTTCTTGATGAAATCTTTCCCCATACTCATCTCTGACATCGCTTAGATTTGGTGGAAAAAAGTCAAGATGAGAATGTAAAAAATGCATCTTCAGTGACATTCTGGCTCCCGTAAGCTAATATACAGTACTTTCAGCATATTCTCCACAAGCTCAGTATAATTCTCTGCTCTGTGCTTGTCAAGAAAATTCTGCACAAATGAGGGCGCTTATTCAGTTGACTTCAGTTTCTTTTTGAACTCATCGTCAAGCATCAGTTCATGGATTTCAGGGCCAACAAAAACACCTTCCTTAATTTTGGCTTCACTTTTCTCGAGACCAAACTTATTTCTTAAATGCTGAAATGCATTGCCTTTACTGTCCAGTCACACTAGTTGTCCAAGACCTGGAACATCATAACTAAAAAATTGGATGTGCTGGACGAAAACGGTTGTCAGATTTGGAGTCAGCAAGTAAAATTTGTTAAAGTACAAGTGAAAGAATCCCGGTAGCAAAATGCTTGTTGACCAGTGTATTTAATACAGTATAGCTTAAATAACTAGCAAATGGCTCTTACACTATGTTTTATAAAATCATTATTTATTTTCTTTTTCTTTGTTATTTATTCATTAATATATTTACCTAATCTTATTTGTTTTCCTTTTCTAGTAACTTTCTCTTTGACATCTTGTAAAACACTTTGAGCTACATTCTTTATATGAAAGTGTACTATATAAATAAATGTTTATGTTTTTACAACCAAATAATGTTGGGGCTTCAGCTGAAGAACCCCACATATTTGGTGGAAAAAAAACTACAAAAATAAACAGGCACATGAGGGTACAGAACAATTAGAATTTCAATCTGGCTGTTGAAAGTATTCTGACTTCCTTCAGGGCTGGTTCCAAAGCAAATAAAGACTTCCAGTTTCACAAGGGTTTAGATGGTGTCAGGTCAGAAGGGATGGAGCTACGATCCTCTTTGGAACAAACCACAGAACTGTGGGTAAAAAGGAACATTAAGTCAGTAACAGCACCCTTTCTCAGTCTGGGTGGAAGAGTCATCAGAGTCTTTAAGATGTCCCCTATTCACACATGTGTGACACGGTTTCTAGGATCATTATCATCAAGAACACAAAGTGCACTGAAATTTTAACTTGCAACTCTCCTGTACCATGATTATTGAGTGTTACAACCTTATCTTAAGATTTCTGTCTTCCTTACACAATACATTTCAGAGCATATTTGTTATGTAGGAAGCATGTTTAATAAGGCTGAAAAAGTTACACTTAATGTTAATCCAGGTTTATTTCTTATTATGACTGTCTGTTCATTGATCTTACAAGCTATGGATGGAAACTTGTGAATAACCTTTATCTTTCTTTTCTTTATTCAAGGATGTTAGTTCAGACTAATTTGATATTCAAGGATTTGTAAGAGTTGATTAATGAATACTTAATAACAAAACTAGTAAAGGCTGGCTTACATGTTTATCTGCTTGATAAAAGTCTGTTTATCAGTTTGCCTTCATTTAATATATCATAATATTAAATGTGCTATTCACCAATGATTTACTGCATGTAATGTAGTTCAAGTGTCTGTTGTACCTACCAAATGGTTTGTCATTTGGAGCTTCATTTTTGTGAATGTGGCTGTTTCTTCATATTAAGATATTAAACAGAGATAACTTTGATGATTTTAACGTCATTGTTGTATCTCTACAGAATGGTTGACACCTCACTGCCAGTGCAGCACCAGGGGCCTCATGTATAATGCCGTGCGTAGAACTCACACTATAACATGGCGTAAGCACAAAAGCGGGATTGTGCGTACGCACAGAAAAATCCAGATGCAGGGATCTGTGCGCACGCAAACTTTCATATTCTTCCACTACATAAATCCCGATCAGTGTGAAAAGTAACGCATGTGCTCGCGCCTTCTGTCCCGCCCCAACTCCTCCCAGAATTACGCCTCTTTGAATATGCAAATCAATATAAATAGCCTTCTGTGAAAAGACAATGGGAAAAGCACAGGGGAAAATATAAGAATTTCAGCGAATACCAAGTGGAGGCAAAGGAAAAACATACTATTTGTTGGTTTAAACAGTGGTATAATCAACAAAAGAAAGTTGATTGAGTGACAGAGTGTCGGAGAAACTCAAAAGATCAAGTTCACAAAGTCGCACAGTGCCCGAAATAAAAAAGAAATCACATATCAAAGTCGCCGTGAAAAGGCAAGTCGTATGCCCACCGTCTGAGTGTCATATGAAAGCTTATTAGGGTACAAACAAAAAAAATATGCACACAGTGGGAAAAAGCACGAAATGCCAACTTTAATCTCGAAATTTCTACTTTAATCACGTAGTTTATTTTGCCATTAAAGTAGAACATCATAAACTTCATCTTAAAATCGTTTATTTTACTAGTTTCTCAAGTAGCACGTTAAATGCTTTGTTCTGTGTTTGATTTTCTATGTGCTCTATGTGTGTGAATCACTACGTGCTTCCGTTCTTTCTCTTTCTCCGACAGGACACAGAATCCATTACATTTGAGATATTACAGCTCTCTGAATAATTAAAATACTGAGATGTATACGTGATATCATTTTCATGATGATAGGAATGAAAGCATGTTATTAAACATGGGAACACGGTGGCGCAGTGATTGTTCATATCTCACGCAAGAGGCTTGCTGTGCCATGTGCGACCTTCGATGAAATAATTTATCACAGCAGTACTGTCTTTTTCAAACGTACTAACCTCCAATTCCTGTCCTTACTTTTCTTTCTCCAAAAACCCAATCGCCACACAATCAGCTCTGTAATAGACATTAAGCCATTTGTAAGCTTAGAACGCCGATTCTTCAAAACTTTTAAGGAACATTGAAATATCTTTGTAGTACATGTTTAATTATTCTATTCGTCTATCCTTCCAGTGTCGTGTCAGCACCAGCAAGAATACAGCGCAAGGCAGGAGCTATCCGTGAACTAGCTATACGCTGCGGCACCGTGTCCTCACATGTTTAATTATTAACAATACAGATTATTTAAATGAAGTTAAAGTTTTATCTGTATACTATAAGCAACATATTTTGCTGCATTTCATCTTAAAAATGATATTGTCATCATACGCACTTTATAAAGTAGCGCAGGTTGTGCAATATTATAACTGTAGTGTAAGTTTACAGTAAGGTGATTGTACTTATAAGTACAAACAGTTCTACAAGGAGCACTTGATGGACTGATTGAGTGCGTTTATAGTTCTTGGGATGAAACTGTTTCTGAAACGCGAGGTCCGTACAGGAAAGGCTTTGACACTTTTTGCCGTGGTTGAGGTAGTGTGTACTTGAAACTGTATACCGATAATTCTCTTTCCAATCAGCTGCTGCTGTGATTCACCACTCAGATACAGTCATATAAATACTCCGAGTGGTGCAGTGAGAGTAATATGGAAAAAGATGATCCGCAGTGGCAACCCTTAACGGGAGCAGCAAAAAGAAGAACAAGATGCAGTGAGCGTAACAACGCTAAAGCAGTTATGGTATTTGGAATACTATGGCTATTCCCTGGACCATTATATTGTTGCAGGTTAATTACAATCAGATGCATTACACTAATAAACAATATGCAGTTAATTTCAGTGTATTTATAAAGCCGCATCAGGAATGTGGTGCTAAGAAAGAAAGGATGAGCACACAGGAACAGTAGCACTGCTTTGACGCTGGGTGCCGCCAGTCTGCAAAACCGAGCGGAGAAATTGCGTACGCCAAGGTATGAGGTACCGTGGAAATGTGCGTGGCTTTACGCCAAGTTTAGGTTTTATACATCGCGATTTGAGCATGGAAACGGGAGTACGCAACATTTCTGTGCGTACGCACCGTTTATACATGAGGCCCCAGATGTTTAGAGCACAGTTTGTAAGCTTCAGCAGCCATGGTGATGTATGTTACATGTACACAAATTGTAGTGCCACACTATTCATTCAGATGATCTAGCGACTGTGATCTTTATGATCAGTTATGGAGAAAGAAGGCAGAAAAACAATAATGTGTTACTTTCCAGTTGGTGTTATTGCAGCATTTTATCAATGAGCTTTACTGCATTTCTGTTTAATTATTGAATGCAAAGCACGTATAGACTATTATGTTTTTCCCCAGTTGTCAAATTTTCATGTAAAGCATGCTATTCTCAATGTAAATAATTATTGAGTAAATTATGCATTATGTGCTATCTACTCAGCTAGAGTAATGAATTATCAGATTTTGGATTATTAGATTATGCCCTGTAAATATCCAAATGCTTTTATTTAATGTGTGTATACATTTCTTCTGGCAGATGTCAGTGGTTTGGGGGTGGCAATGTCCTTTCAGGCCCGGGAGGCTGTGACATGAGATTTTTACCTGGTAGTTCCTAAGAAACTATCTCTAATAAAAGACAAGATTCTGCTCTATTAGGTTTCTAAGTAACATTTAGCAAATCATAAGAAGCATTTTAGTTTCCTGTATAAAACACTTGGTGACACCATAAGGGCCTACAGATAGGAATGGGTTCTGCACATATTAGTCTATACTGTATATATATGATCCTTGAAGAAAAAAGGGAGGCAATGCACAATTTACCTAAACATTGTCCATGCCACGATTTGAAATCATGGACTCTGAGGCTGTGAGGGAGCTGCCCTAACCAATTCAAACACACCTTTGCTTTGTATTTTTAAAATATTTATGTAAAGCTGAAAAGCACATCTTTCAGTGGAAATCAGCACTTCCTAAAAGACACTTGGATGACTTAGTCAAATCCACAGAAGGCAATGAAAGGTCTTGCTGAAGAAGCTGAGAAAGGTAGGTTTTGGCTGTGACTGTAACGGAAAGACTAGAGTTGGGGGGTTAAGATACCATCCAGTGAGTCAAATAAGTTCATGATGATCTAAATCCAACTTCAGGGAGTGGTAGGGAAATGTCTCTGACCACTGCCCTGCCATTCTGAGACAGGATTAAAGGGGCGAAACATCTGTGAAGGGTGGCTCCCAGCTGACACCCCTATAAGCTGGTATCTTGGCACTGATGAAGGTCTTGCATGAGTCTTCTGCCTCTCAGTCTACCGAGGCAGCAGAATGGACTTAATCTACTTTTGATTGGGAAGTGAAAGAATACCAGTACACATAGAGGAAACAATTAGCAGCCTGGGCAGAGAAAATTGTCCTTCTTAAAGGACACTGGGACGACTTCCTCAAAGCTCCAGAAGGCAATGAAAGATCTTGCTCTGGAGACTGAGAAATGAAGTTTTCAGCTGTGGCTGTGAAGAAAAGATACAGTCATATGAAAAAGTTTGGGAACCCCTCTCAGCCTGCATAATAATTTACTCTACTTTCAACAAAAAAGATAACAGTGATATGTTTTTCATTTCCTAGGGATATCTGAGTACTGGGGCATTTTCCGAACAAAGATTTTTAGTGAAGCAGTATTTAGTTGTATGAAATTAAATCAAATGTGAAAAAAACTGGCTGTGCAAAAATTTGGGTACCCTTGTAATTTTGCTGATTTGAATGCATGTAACTGCTCAATACTGATCACTTGCAACACCAAATTGGTTGGATTAGCTTGTTAAGCCTTGAACTTCATAGGCGGCTGTGTCCAATCATGAGAAAAGTTATTTAAGGTGGTCAATTGCAAGTTGACTCTTTGACTCTCCTCTGAAGAGTGATAGCATGGGATCCTCAAAGCAACTCTCAAAAGATATGGAAACAAAGATTGTTCAATATCGTGGTTTAGGGGAAGGCTACAAAAAGCTATCTAAGAGGTTTAGGAGGCATCTAGAGGCTGTTATATTTGCAAAAAGGAGGCTCAACTAAGTATTGATGTAATATCTCTGTTGGGGTACCCAAATTTATGCACCTGTCTAATTTTATTATGATGCATATTGTATATTTTCTGTTAATCCAATAAACTTAATGTCACTGCTGAAATACTACTGTTTCTATAAGGCATGAAATATATTAAAAGGAAGTTGCTACTTTGAAAGCTAAGACAATGATAAACAAAAATCCAAGAAATTAGGAGGGGTTCCCAAACTTTTCATATGACTGTAAGTGCCAGGGGACTTAAGATACCATCTAGTGAGATCTTGAGGGTCTAGATCCAACTTCAGGGAGTGGGGCATGGCGGTGTCCCTGACCACTCCCTATCATCCTGAGATGTTCCTGGATTGAAGCATGCCACACATGCAAGTCAGAGGATCTCCTTATGGGTTCTGTCGGTGTATGTAATAACACACCAGGATGAGAGGGGGTGCTATAGCTAGTGATGTCTTCTCTTTCTCTCCCCGCAACAAGGAAGAAACCACCTAACTGTGACCCTTCACATTCTCCGACCAGAAGAACCCCAGCTTCCAGGAAGGAGTCATCTTTTTGGCAAAAGCGACCCACCGGATGGAGCCCCTGATCAAACTGACCTTAATCCATGGCTAGAAGTTAAGCCTTATTTTTGTCATTGGAATTCCAAAGACAAGGGCAATAACACCTAAGGGATGTTTTTCTTTTGTTTGAACTTTCTGTTAATTAAATGGGGCGACCTTGTTGGCTCCCCAGATTTTCTTTGGCGTGCCTGTTATTCCCGCATGTAGCCACATGGGACAAAACATCTGTGAAGGGTAGATCCAGGATGACAACCTTGCAGCTGGTATTTTGGAACTGTTGGAGGTACAACAGGCAGCAATGCCTTGCAGGTTTTTCATTTATCTGTTATGAATGCTGATGTTGAGCATATCTTACTAAGCTGCTTAGACAGGCAAATATCAGAAAATAAGCCAGAAAATAGAAACATAAAACATGCCATAATTATGTTTGTTTCCATGTGTAATACCTCTTCTGGTGCTGCATCCTATTTGTTTATTCTAACAGAACTGATACCATGTCAAGTTAACATTACATTTAGAACAAAACACACTTGAAACAAAAGGTTAGGTATACTACTGTCAGTTAAAAATATTACAGGATAAATTTCTTTAGTAAAGATAGGTATACAAGTAGTTTAATTTAGGTTAGAAGAATAAAAGGGAAAAAAAAACTCTATTGTAAAGTAAGGGAAAACATGAATACAATTTTTCAGTTTTTATTGTAGTAGAATTTCCTGAAGTCTGGGTCACACCACCTCAATTAGTTAAAGTTATTTAGAAAATGTTCAGAATGCTAAAAATAGATTACATATGACATGTAAAAAGCAACATAATGGATTAAATTCATTGCACTTTCATGTATGGTTAGGCATTGTTATTCCCTTCATTTTGGCGATTCTCAACTGCTATTCTGATTGAACAGTCTGCATGCAAAATGATGATTAGATTAGAGGACTGGAAGAATTCATTTAACTAATAACCATTTTAAATTAAATAGCATGACAAGCTTATCACAAAAATTATCATATGAGGTTTATAGTGGAGCAAAAAAGTATTTAGTCAGCCACCAATTGTGCAAGTTCTCCCACTTAAAAAGATGAGAGAGGCCTGTAATTTTCATCATAGGTACACCTCAACTATGAGAGACAAAATGAGAAAAAAAAATCCAGAAAATCACATCGACTGATTTTTGAAGAATTTATTTGCGAATTATGGTGGAAAAAAGTATTTGGTCAATAACAAAAGTTCATCTCAATACTTTGTTATATATCCTTTGTTGGCAATGACAGAGGTCAAACGTTTTCTGTAAGTCTTCAGAAGGTTTTCACACACTGTTGCTGGTATTTTGGCCAATTCCTCCATGCAGATCTCCTCTAGAGCAGTGATGTTTTGGGGCTGTCGCTGGGAAACATGGACTTTCAACTCTCTCCAAAGATTTTCTATGGGGTTGAGATCTGGAGACTGGCTAGGCCACTCCTGGACCTTGAAATGCTTCTTACGAAGCCACTCCTTCATTACCCAGGCGGTGTGTTTGGGATCATTGTCATGCTGAAAGACCCAGCCACGTTTCATCTTCAATGCCCTTGCTAATGGAAGGAGGTTTTCACTCAAAATCTGACGCTACATGGCCCCATTCATTCTTTCCTTTACACGGATCACTCGTCCTGATCCTTTTGCAGAAAAACAGCCCCAAAGGATGATGTTTCCACCCCCATGCTTTATAGTAGGCATGGTGTTCTTTGGATGCAACTCAGCATTCTTTCTCCTCCAAACACGACAAGTAGAGTTATTACCAAAAAGTTCTATTTTGGTTTCATCTGACCATATGACATTCTCCCAATCCTCTTCTGGATCATCCAAATGCTCTCTAGCAAACTTCAGACGGGCCTGCACATGTACTGGCTTAAGCAGGGGGACACGTCTGGCACTGCAGGATTTGAGTCCCTGGCGACGTAGTGTGTAACTGATGGTAGCCTTTGTTACTTTGGTCCCAGCTCTCTGCAGGTCATTCACTAGGTCCCCCCGCGTGGTTCTGGGATTTTTGCTCACCGTTCTTGTGATCATTTTGACCCCACGGTGTGAGATCTTGCGTGGAGCCCCAGATCGAGGGAGATTATCAGTGGTCTTGTATGTCTTCCATTTTCTAATAATTGCTCCCACAGTTGATTTCTTCACACCAAGCTGCTTACCTATTGCAGATTCAGTCTTCCCAGCCTGGTGCAGGTCTACAATTTTGTTTCTGGTGTCCTTTGACAGCTCTTTGGTCTTGGCCATAGTGTAGTTTGGAGTGTGACTGTTTGAGGTTGTGGACAGGTGTCTTTTATATTGATAATGACTTCAAACAGGTGCCATTAATACAGGTAACGAGTGGAGGACAGAGGAGCCTCTTACAGAAGAAGTTACAGGTCTGTGAGAGCCAGAAATCTTGCTTGTTTGTAGGTGACCAAATACTTATTTTCCATCATAATTTGCAAATAAATTCTTTACAATCAGTCAATGTGATTTTCTGGATTTTTTTTCTCATTTTGTCTCTCATAGTTGAGGTATACCTATGATGAAAATTACAGGCCTCTCTCATCTTTTTAAGTGGGAGAACTTGCACAATTGGTGGCTAACTAAATACCTTTTTGCCCCACTGTACTTCATGTTAAGTCTGAAAATGTTGTATCATTTATGAAAGTGAGGGAGGTAACAACAGATTTTATCCTCTTGCTAATGTCCCGTTGGTCATTAGATTTATCCAGGGGTTAAATTCTCAGGGTATTGGGAAAAGAGAGATAGTCTAAATCACACTCTGTAATATGGTGAGTCTGCAGGGAAAATTAGAGCTGTGAGAGCGAGCTCCTCATGGGTACCTAAAGACCTTTGAGTGCTGGCTGGAAGTATTTCTAAAGGTATACCCAGAAGTGTTTCTTGATTTAGGCTTAAAAGGCCCTTGCAGCCAGTATATGGGAGTTTTGGAGTTGGGAGGAAGCCATTGCTAACAGGTAAAGAGACTAAATTTGAACTAAACAAGGGGTAAACAGGAAGGCCACAAGGTTTTTATTATTTTCAACTTGTATGTTTATTGGGCATTTCTTTTGAGTGTTCACTGGCTTGATTACTTAATTAATAAAGCCCTCTTTTCTTTTGTTACTTTCATTCTTCTGGTCATAATTTGTGTTCAGAGGTGACATATGCAGCATCTCCTATATTCCACACATTAAATACGTTATGTTGCAGCCTGTTATGTTGGTCCATTACCTGATGTGAAACATGTATAAAGTTTTAGATTGCGGACTTACCTTTCAAAAGAGAGCATCCATTTTTGGTAGCTGATGCCTTGAGGAAAACAGTATTATTCTCAAAACATATTGGTAGAACATGCAAGTGTTCTTTGCCCTTCATTTTCTTCTTGACATTGCCTCTTCACAAAGTAACTGGGACTGATTTATTTCAGAGGGGATGGAATGCTTCTTCAGTGCGTTGGTTTCACTGTTATGTTTCTTGTTGTATATGCTTTACCTCATTTTTCATGTTAACAATACTTTCATTTGTGTTTATAGTGATTCAGGAAATTTAGCTTTATTCAGATCAAAGCAGGAACAGCCAGGGTATTTATTAAAATTGGAGCTACCACTTCAATACATACAGACACATCATACAAGCAGTGACATTATCAGTCGTCCTGCCTTGGATTCCTTCTTCATTTCAGGAACAGATAAACGTTCTCGTCAGGTCGGTCCAGTGGCTGTGGATCAGCAGGTGTGATTGGGTCATCGTGAAGGGGAGGAGACAGAGAAAAAACAATGGGCCAGGTCAGTGGCCAGATTAGAGTGTTCACTGCATCAACACTTGGCTGAAAGAAATGTTATGCAGCAAGGCTGCAAACTCGAAGTTGCTGCCATTACCTTGCAGGTGGACAAACAACCCTCCACAGACATGTCACCTGTGTTTCGGCTCTGGGATCTCACATCATCCCCTCAGCTTTGTTCACATCAGGGTGAATGAAGCGACAGTTAAAGCCAGTTTTGGCCACGTGTGAGGGAACGTCATTGTTGATGTGTGTAGAACTGGGATGATGGAGAACATAAAAGGCACATGGCTATAAGTTAGCAAACTGCTGAGCCGAGCATTTGAATCTTTTTGCCTCTATATCCACTGAAGAGGAGGGTCTCCAACACCCACTTAATTGCCAAACATTCTTTCTTTTTGGTTGAGTAACTGCAGTCTCTGGGAAGCAGTTTCCTGCTGAGAAATGTGATGGCACGCTCTTCTCTATCGAAACCCCGATTGAGAAAGCATCGCCCCCGAACCGAAATCACTCATGTCTGTCTGTAGAATAAATTCTTTAGAAAAGTCCCAATTCCATAGAACCAGAAATGAGGACAAAACGGCCTTTAAGTCTGAGAAGGACTTATCATAGTCATCGGTCCAGACACTGCCACAATTCTTTCTGCCCTTTGTCAAGTCAGTGAGAGGGGTGGACCTATGTGCAACATGTGGAATAAATATCCTGTAATAATCAGGAAGTCTGAGGAAAGCACAAACCTGCTTCTGTGTCTCCGGATGTTTATACGCAAGCACCTCTGTAACTGTTTATATATCCATCCATCCATCCATTTTCCAACCCGCTGAATCCGAACACAGGGTCACGGGGGTCCGCTGGAGCCAATCCCAGCCAACACAGGGCACAAGGCAGGAAACAATCCTGGGCAGGGTGCCAACCCACCGCAGGACACACACAAACACACCCACCACACACTAGGGCCAATTTAGAATCACCAATCCACCTAACCTGCATGTCTTTGGACTGTGGGAGGAAACCGGAGCGCACGGAGGAAACCCACGCAGACACGGGGAGAACATGCAAACTCCACGCAGGGAGGACCCGGGAAGCGAACCCAGGTCCCCAGATCACCCAACTGCGAGGCAGCAGCGCTACCCACTGTGCCACCGTGCCGCCCCCTGTTTATATATAAGTTTACTTATTATTATCTTGAGATTCATACCTGGTAGCATGGATTGTGGACTCTCTTACAGACAGACCTCAGTATGTGCATCTCGGGAACTGCAGATCTGACATTGTGGTCAGCAGCACAGGAGCGCCGCAGGGGACTGTACTTTCTCCATTCCTGTTCAGCCTATATACATCAGACTTCCAATACAACCCGGAGTTCTGCCACGTGCAAAAGTTCGCTGACGACACTGCTATCGTGGGCTGCATCAGGAGTGGGCAGGAGGAGGTGTACAGGAATCTAATCAAGGACTTTGTTAAATGGTGTGACTCAAACCACCTACAACTGAACACCAGCAAAACCAAGGAGCTGGTGGTGGATTTTAGGAGGCCCAGGCCCCTCATGGACCCCGTGATCATCAGAAGTGACTGTGTGCAGAGGGTGCAGACCTATAAATACCTGGGAGTGCAGCTGGATGATAAATTGGACTGGACTGCCAATACTGATGCTCTGTGTAAGAAAGGACAGAGCCGACTATACTTCCTTAGAAGGCTGGCGTCCTTCAACATCTGCAATAAGATGCTGCAGATGTTCTACCAGACGGTTGTGGCGAGCGCCCTCTTCTACGTGGTGGTGTGCTGGGTAAGCAGCATAAAGAAGAGAGACGCCTCATGCCTGGACAAACTGGTGAGGAAGGCAGGCTCTATTGTAGGCATGGAGCTGGACAGTTTGACCTCTATGGCAGAGTGACGGGCACTGAGCAGGCTCCTGTCAATCATGGAGAATCCACTGCCATCACTAAACAGTGTCATCTCCAGACAGAGGAGCAGCTTCAGCGACAGACTGCTGTCACTTTCCTGCTCCACTGACAGACTGAGGGGATCGTTCCCCCCCCACACTATGTGACTCTTCAATTCCACCCGGGGGGGGGGGGGGGGGTAAACGTTAACATTATTCAAAGTTATTGTCTGTTTTACCTGCATTGTTATCACTCTTTAATATTTTGTTTATCAGTATGCTGGTGCTGGAGTATGTGAATTTCCTCTTGGGATTAATAAAGTATCTATCTATCTATCTATCTATCTATCTATCTATCTATCTATCTATCTATCTATCTATCTATCTATCTATCTATCTATCTATCTATATTCTTTTGGTCATCATTTATTATGAAAAAATTTATTTTTGCACATCTAAAAATCACTAATGTACATAGACAATTTTTTCTTGTCTGCTATTTTTATTTTTTATTTCTACTTGTTTCCATCAGTATATATATTTTTTGAGTGTAATTGTCATATCTAAATTTGTTCATTGTTATTGTCTTGATATAGATTTCTCTTTGTCTATATTATTATTGTATACATAAACATGATACTTTTGTTTTCTTTTTGTTTTCATTTTCATTTGACTATATTTGTTCATGTCTTCTATACAATCTGTGTCTGTTCCTTTGTACGTTACTGTATCCTTGCTTTAGCACATATTATTGTCTGTAAATGTTTTCCTTTAAACACCTACCCCTTGTCCTAAGCCTGTGCATCAGAGATGTACTGTATATACATACAGTCCATACAATGCCTTACAAAAGTATTTGGACTGCTGACCAGTGCTTTCATTTTACTGAATACCAATTCATACATGGAAATTTTGCTCTCTGATATGTATATTTCAAAGAAATCAAAATTGCTTTTTAACATGATGCTTGTTTATGTTAGAAAAAGAATTATAAAAGAAAATACAGTATGCTATTTTCATCAATATACAGTCCCCACACTTTTAATATTTTGCAGAACAACCTTTAGCAGCAATAGCTGCTGTATGTCCTTTGGGATAAGTATATCACAGCTTTGCACACTGTTGCCAAGTAATTTTGACCCATTTCTGCAATTATATTTGTCCCCGGTTGTTCAGGTTCATCAGATGATGTTTGTCCACCACAATTTTAAAATTGGATTGATATAAGAGCTTTAACTCAGCTTCTCTACTTCTGGGCACTGCAACATTCAGCAGCCTTTACCAGCACTCTCTGTTTCTCTTTTTTTTTTCAATTAATTATGTTTTTAATGTTAATTAATTATTAAAGTTAAGATTTGTTACTGTAAATTTTTGAATGAAGTTTTAAATTAAATTTAAGAGATGCCGCTCTCAATGCAGACCTTGGTGTCAGCTCGTTTCAACTGCCTGTGAACCTGAGAAATATTACTGGATGAGTTTAAAGGATCTGATGGCTACCTAGGTGTTTTGGACCTTCTGATCTTACTTGTGCTCCAGAGATTAATCTTGGCCTTTTGACAACCTGCTGTAAGCCCTTGGTGCGATTTTTGTTAATACCCTTTAAATTGAAAAACAAATTAACTCCATCGTGAAAGCCTGTTTCTATCAACTCAAGATATTAGCTAAGGTCAAGCCCTTTCTTTCTGTGCATGATTTTGAAACACAAATTCATGCATTTGTCTCTATTTGGCTTGACTATTGCAACTCATTATATTTTGAAGTTAATCAGTCATCCCTGGCTTGTTTTCAGCTAGTCCAGAATGCTGCTGCCAGGCTTCTAACAGGCACATGAAAACAAGACCACATCACACCCGTCTTAGTTTATCTTCAATGGTTTCAGTTTGCTATAGGATTGAGTTTAAAATTTTATTGTTTGTTTTTAAGCCCTTGAATGGTTCAACCCCCTTTTCTCTTACTGACCTCTTACACCCTTACTCTCCTTCACGATCACTGAGGTCCTATGACCAGAAGTTATTGCTTCTATCATCTTCTTGACTTAAGCTTAGAGGGGTCCGTGCTTTTGCAGTCGCTGCCACTAAGCTTTGAAATAGCCTACCTTTTTATATTAAGTCAACACCAACTTTGATCACTTTAAACTTTCACCTTTTTCTCTTAGCTTTTAAAACTTGTATGTGAGTATTTATTTTGGTGCATTTGTTTACATATATTTATGAAAGCTGTACAGGACTTTGGTTGACTTCTGATGTGATAAGTGTGCTTTATAAATAAAACCATCTTGATTTGATTGATGTCTATAACATCTGAGAATGTAAGAGACTCTGAGGAACATAGCGTAGGATATACAGTATTAAATATTCCTGTATTCACCTGGTAGCACTGTGATCATTAGAGCTCTGTGACACCTTACTGGAGGAGCTGCTAGTCCAAAGATGGAAAGGTGAAGATCTGGAGTGAGGATAAAAGATGCAAGCTTGTCCGAGGATAGAAGAGGCAAAGATCCGGCATGAGGATAAGAACAAGATGGAAAGGATTCAGATCTGGTTTGACTTCATACAATTAGTTTAAGTGCTTTTATATAAGTTATACTGTTACATCTCACAGCTCATTGCAGATTATGGCCAGTACAGGTACATCAGAGTGGAAAAAGCAAGAGGTGGACAGGAGATTTATGTAAGTGAGCAATGGAAAAAAGGGAGCAGAGCACAATTAAAATTAAATGTGTGATCCCAACATTGAAATGCAGACTGAATTTGTTCATGTTACTATGCAGGAAAATAAGTTACAGCATCTTGGGTGACTCAGCAACAGAATTTATTCACTCTGTACTAACATCATAATGATGAATAATTCTGAATGTTGGTGACTTCAAACAAAGAAACAAACTTTTATCAGCATGTTCCATTCATGAACACTACAAACTAGACTTGCTCTATTCAAATGTTAATGACTTTAAATAAAAACCTGCAGTATAATCTGAGCAGGTCTGTAAATTTCATAAAGCAGTAGTTCTTATGTATGTTTGGGTGTTTTTGTTTTTTTACTGTTACAATGTTTATATATAAAATGTCTCTTTGGGGAGAAATAAAGCATAATCTATCCATTTATATATCTAGGACATAAATGTTTGTGTCCTTCATCCACTTAGGTACTGTTCTGAACAAGAAGGACAGTGATAGTATTGGTAAAGGTCTAGGAAATAAGATGTGCAAAGAGGGAAATGTAAAATTTGTTATCAGCAAGTAACTGTCATGATCATCAAAACCATAGACAGAACCCACTAGAATCATTAACCAAGAAAACTCTCACAAAATACACATTCACAATCTTCTTTGTTATTCTCCAAAAACTCGGGTGGATAGGAAGTGTTCAAAGTGACTTTACAACCTATGACACTGTGATGTTACAGCCACTCACTTCTGGAGTTGTTTACCTAGCAACACCATGTGGCAGTAAAATAGTTCAATTTTTTTTACAACACTGGGTGTAAGCTAAAGTCATATTTGAGGTACTGGATGGTAAATAACCAAACTGTACACATATTTTTTCAGGATACACCTCAGGAAAGGCACAAGAAGTAAAGGAAAATGCAAATCATAGCAACTTCAAGGTTACGTTTGCCTTGTGTTTGGGATCATTTTACTAATGAAAGATGAATTTTATTTACCCCAAGTGTGTCCCAAGGTGGTCCTGCAGTAATTGCTTGGATCTCCCCACATTTTGTTTCTTTTTGTTTAAATCAGATGACTAGACTCTTCTGATGAAAAGTAATTCCATAGCATAAGACTACCACCACCATAACTCACTGTGTTTTTTGAGGTGTGGACAGCATTACATTGGTATCACAAATCTCTTTCAAAATTGGCCAAAAATTTCTACCATGGCCTGACCATTTTTCCCACTTGTTCTTTTGTTTTCTTGGCATATTCCAGACATGCTTTTATGTGGTTCTTTTTGATCAATGATATTCCAATCTCAGTTGTTCATTTCTGCCGCTCCTTCAAGGTGACTGTTGGCCTCTCTGTGGCATCTCTCACAAGTTTCCTTCTTATTGGCAAAAAAAGTTTTAAAAGACAGCCTTTTCCAGGCAAAATCTGGCCTGTCTGCCATAGCAGCCACTTCCTATTAAATGAACCAATAGTGCTTACTAGGACATCTGAACACTTGGATATTGTTCTGTATATCCATCCATCCATCCATTATCCAACCCACTATATCCTAACACAGGGTCACGGGGGTCTGCTGGAGCAAGTCCCAGCCAACACAGGGCGCAAGGCAGGAAACAAACCCCGGGCAGAGTGCCAGCCCACCCTAGGGCACATACACAAACACACACACACCAAGCACACACTAGGGACAATTTAGAATCACCTAGCCTGCATGTCTTTGGACTGTGGGACGAAACCGGAGCACCTGGAGGAAACCCACACAGACACGGGGAGAACATGCAAACTCCACGCAGGGAGGACCCGGGAAGCGAACCCAGGTGTCCTTACTGCGAGGCAGCAGCACTACCACTGCGCCACCATGCCGCCCTGTTCTGTATATGTTCCTAAATTGAAACATTTGTGTTATTTTACCTTTACATTAAATTGTACTGCATACACTGACTGCCCGCTTCATGGATCCATTTGTTCTACTCAAGAAATTGACTGCTCAGTTACTAACAGCATTGTAAGTGTACACAATGTGATTTAAGTTAGGCAACCAGATACTACCAGACCATGTGTGCATTGTATTATCTTTTTTGGAAGAACAGGCTTTGAAATAATGATAATTTCACGTATTCAAATAAATAGTAAGTAGAGGTCACAAGGATATTAGGTAAAAGAGCATTTTTCTTGTACCAAACATTAAGGCAAAATACTTTCAAAATTCACATCAATGTCAAAACCTTTCTTCTTATTTTGTTTATTGCTGATCTAGGGCCACACTGTTGCTGTTTCTTCTTTGATGATCCAAAGTTTGGACACCACTACATGAATTTTGCAGTTTTTTATAGTGTTGGGGTGCTGATGTTATGCTTTCTGCAGCAGATGGCTTTGACAAGCTACCAACATGGCAAGCTACTAACATGATGGTACCTATCAGAAATAATGATAAAAAAGTACCACAGTGAAATAACAATTTCTAGGTACCAAGGTGGATAGACTGGTATCCTGACCAGGAGGGAGTGTGGTTACTTACCCAGACAGTAGGCCATAAAGGAAGGGTACAAATGGACAGACATCATGGCCGGGGTAGTTACGGATACCTTTCCTGGCCTGAATGATATAAAAGAAGGCCAGGGAAGGGCTGTCTCTTGGGGCCATGTAGTCCCCCAGTACACCAGATAGGCAGCATCCCTCAGGTAGAGCTCCCATTTGTACACCTGCCAGGAACCTTGGGAATTGTAGTCTTAATGGCCAGCCTTGTTGGGATACATGGGTGCCACCAGAGGGAGCTGTGGGGAGAGGACTCACATATTTAAAGGAAGTCACCCTGACCCAGAATTGCCCAGGACGGGCATAAAAGAAACTACTCAACTTCATCCATGGGAGTTAGAATCGGGTGGAAGATAGACAAAGCTCGCCTCGAGGAGTGCAAAGAGAGGGGAAAGAGAAGGAGAAGGATTGAATTGGAATTGTGATTGTGTTTATTAAAGAAGCCTTTTTTGTAAGGTAATTTATCAAAATGAACATTTTATTGTATTGGGACTTGTGTCAAATTGGTTGTGTCTGAGGTTTGAGGTGCTGCAACACTACCTACTGGTCACAAACTATATTAATTCTAAAATTTGTATAAAAAATCAGAACATTCTTTAATACAATTTTGATAATGTAAGCAAACAATAATATAAGTAATGATTGCAAAAAATAAAAACATTCTTTAATAAGATCCTGACACTGCATCTGTGGTTGAGAGAAAGACTAATATGCAGGATAAACTTTGTTTAACAGATCTACAGTATGTGAGAAACAGCGGTAAGCAATGCCATCATCAGCTACCATCATAATTTCTAATCTATGTCAGTAACTGAAGTTACTGGCAGGTACTCTTTATATGTTGATACAGTGACAATTGATCAAAGAGTTGGAGGGGTCCCCCATGCCCCATGAAGATTTGAGTGCCAGGATACATCAACACTTGATCGAAACAACATAACATGACAGCCAATCAAAGAATGGGGGGTGTGGGACATCCCTGTGAACCTTCAAGCACCACGTTATATCAACATTCGATTGAATATCATTGGGGCAGGTGTTCCTGTGTAGATTCAAAGGCAGGTCATTTTTTTGTCTTTAGTATCTATAAATGTTGCTAATAATAGTGGAGCTAACTTATTTGGGAATGTTTTATAACATTCCACTGGTTAGCCATCAGGGACAGCTGCCTTCCCACTTTGAAGTGAGTTTATAACATCTAGTAATTCTGTAAGTGTCAGAGGTTTATCCAGTTCAGCAGCACTAAGATTATCTAGCTGTGGTATCTCTAATGAATCAAGAAACTCATTCGATTGTGCCTTATCTTCTTTAAACTGAGTAGAATGTAAGGACATATAGTACTGTCTAAATTTGTAAGTTATATTTTTATGATCAATAATTTTATCTCCTTCTTTGTTGTTAATTGCTGTTATTGTATTACCGACTTCCTGCTTGTAGATTTGTTGGGCTAAGATCTTATTGGCCTTTTTTCCGTGTTTATAATCATGATGTCGTGATTTAAAGATAAGCTGTTCTGTCTCTTTAGTACTCAAGAGGTTAAATTGTGATTTCAAAACCTGTCTTTTCCTATAGAGTGCCTCATTTGGAGACCTGGTATATTCTGGGTCTATTCTGGTAATTTTGCTGATTAACTCAGACATCTTCTTAGTTTCTAGTTTACTTTTGTGAGAAACGTGAAATAATCTGTCCTCTTAAAAATGCCTTCAGAGTTTCCAGAGTATACCTGCTGAGACCTCTGAGGATGAATTTGTCTCAAGGAAATAATCAGTTTGCTTGGATATTAATCTTCTTCTTCTTCTATTGGCTGCTCCCGTTAGGGGTTGCCACAGCGGATCATCTTCTTCCATATCTTTCTGTCCTTTGCATCTTGCTCTGTTACACCCATCACCTGCATGTCCTCTCTCACCACATCCATAAACCTTCCCTTAGGCCTTCCTATTTTCCTCTTTCCTGGCAGCTCTATCCTTAGCATCCTTCTCCCAATATACCCAGCATCTCTCCTCTGCACATGTCCAAACCAACGCAATCTCGCCTCTCTGACTTTGTCTCCCAACCGTCCAACTTGAGCTGACCCTATAATATACTCATTTCTAATCCTATCCGTCCTCGTCACACCCAGTGCAAATCTTAGCATCTTTAACTCTGCTACCTCCAGCTCTGTCTCCTGCTTTCTGGTCAGTGCCACCATCTCCAACCCAAATAACATAGCTGGTCTCACTACCGTCCTGTAGACCTTCCCTTTCACTCTTGCTGATAGGCCTATCCGTCTGTCACAAATTACTCCTGACACTCTTCTCCACCCATTCCACCCTGCCTGCACTCTCTTTTTCACCTCTCTTCCACAATCCTCATTGCTCTGTACTATTGATCCCAAGTATTTAAACTCATCCACCTTTGCCAGCTCTACTCCCTGCAACCTCACCATTCCACTGACCTCCCTCTCATTTACACACATGTATTCTGTCTTGTTCCTACTGACCTTCATTCCTCTCCTCTCTAGAGCATATCTCCACCTCTCCAGGGTCTCCTCAACCTGCTCCCTACTATCGCTACAGATCACAATGTCATCAGCAAACATCATAGTCCACGGGGACTTCTGTCTAATCTTGTCTGTCAACCTGTCCATCACCATTGCAAATAAGAAAGGGCTCAGAGCCAATCTCTGATGTAATCCCACCTCCAACTTGAATGCATCCGTCACTCCTACCGCAGACTTCACCACTGTCACACTTATCTCGTAGATATCCTGTACAACTCTGCCACTCCCGACTTCCTCATACAATAACACAGCTCCTCTCGAGACACCCTGTCATATGCTTTCTCCAGGTCCACAAAGACGCAATGCAACTCCTTCTGACCTTCTCTAAACTTCTCCATCAACATCCTCAGAGCAAACATTGCATCTGTGGTGCTCTTTCTTGGCATGAAACCATTCTGCTGCGCTGCTCACTAATCATCACCTCACTTCTTAACCTAGCTTCCACTACTCTTTCCCATAACTTCATGCTGTGGCTCATCAGTTTTATTCCCCTGTAGTTACTGCAGTCCTGCACATCCCCCTTATTCTTAAATATCGGCACCAGTACACTTCTTCTCTACTCCTCAGGCATCCTCTCACTTTCCAAGATTCCATTAAACAATCTGGTTAAAAACTCCACTGCCATCTCTCCTAAACACCTCCATGCTTCCATAGGTATGTCATATGGACCAACGGCCTTTCTATTTTTCATTCTCTTCATAGCTGTCCTTACTTCCTCCTTGCTAATCCGTTGCACTTCCTGATTCACTATCTCCACATCATCCAACCTATTCTCTCTCTCGTTCTCTTCATTCTTCAGCCTCTCAAAGTACTCTTTCCATCTGCTCAACACACTCTCCTTGCTTTTGAGTATGTTTCCATCTTTATCCTTTATCACCGTAACCTGCTGCACATCTTTCACAGCTTGGTCCCTCTCTCTAGCCAATTGGTACAGGTCCTTTTCTCCCTCCTTAGTGTCCAACCTCTCATACAACTCACCTTATCTTTAGCCTTCGCCACCTTCCTCTTCAACTTGCGCCTTATCTCCTTGTACTCTTGTCTACTTTCTGCATCTCTCTGACTATCCCACTTCTTCTTTGCCATCCTCTTCCTCTGTATACTCGCCTGTATTTCCTCATTCCACCACCAGGTTTCCTTTTCCTCCTTCTTCTTTCCCGATGTCACGCCAAGCACCCTTCTTGCTGTCACCCTTACTACATCTGCTGTAGTTTCCCAGCTGTCTGGTAACTCTTCACTGCCACCCAGTGCCTGTCTCACCTTCTCCCTAAACTCAACCTTGCAGTCTTCCTTTTTCAACTTCCACCATTTGATCCTTGGCTCTGCCCTCACTCTCTTCCTCTTCTTGATCCACAACGTCATTCTACAGACCACCATCGTATGCTGCTTAACAACACTTTCCCCTGCCACCACTTTGCAGTCTTCAATCTCCTTCAGATCAACTCTTCTGCATAGGATGTAATCTAAATGTGTGCATCTTCCTCCACTCTTGTACGAGCCCTATGTTCCTCCCTCTTCTTAAAATACGTATTCACCACAGCCATGTCCATCCTTTTGGCAAAATCCACTATCCTCTGACCTTCTTTATTCCTCTCCTTGACACCATACCTACCCATCACCTCCTCGTCTCCACTGTTCCCTTCACCAACATGCCCATTGAAATATGCTCCAATCACCACTTTCTGTCCCTTGGGTACACTGTTCATCACTTCATCCAACTCCAAAAACTTTTTTCTCACCCATTGCACACCCAACTTGCGGTGTATATGCACTAACAACATCCATCATCACACCTCCATTTTCCAGCTTCATAATCATTACTCTGCTCACCTCCAAAACACTCTTGACATACTGTTCCTTCAGAATAACTCCTACCCCATTTCTCCTCCCATCCACACCATGATAGAACAATTTGAATCCACCTCCAATCCACCTGGCCTTACTCCCCTTCCACAATATATCAACCTTCCTTCTTTCCATCATATCTGCTAACTCTCTCCCCTTACCAGTCATACTGCCAACATTCAAAGTTCCTACCCTCAGTTCCACTCTCTTTACTTTCCTCCTCTCCTCCTGCCTCCGGACATGTCTCCCCCCTCTTCTTCTCCTTCTTCTTCTTCGGCCAACAGTAGCCCAATTTCCGCCAGCACCCTGTTGGCTAACAGTACTGGTGGTGGTCGTTGTTAACCCGGGGCTCGACCGATCCGGTATGGAAATTTGTATTGTTGTCTGCATATTGATTTGGCAAAATTTTACACTAGATGCCCTTCCTCACGTAACCCTCCCCATTTATCAGGGCTTGGGACTGGCACGAAGAAACACACTGGTTTGTGCATCTCCTGTGGCTGGGTTTGTTTGCTTGGATATTAATCTAGTACAGTTTTTATCAGCTAATGATAGCAGGGTTAAGATGCCAGCTACGAAATGAGTGTGTAGAACGCAGTAATTTAAGCTCCATGATTAGAGGGGCATGGTCAGAGATAACGATAGCGTCATACTTACAAGATTTGATAGTGGGCAAAAAGTTATTGTCTATAAGGAAATAATCAATTATTGAGTCACAATGATGTATGGGTAAGAAGAAGTGTGCTCTTAGGTTAGGATTTAAGAACATCCATGAGTCAGATAAGTTATGATCTGTTACAAACTGTGTAATTATCTTTGCAGTATTAGACGTTATCGAAGTTATATGGGAGGATCTATCCAGGTTTGGATTTAAAACATAATATTGTAATTTTGTGAGTGTTCACATTAGGGATATATGCAAATACATTTTGGAAGAAAGCTCTATCATCTGCATTAGATGCATAAATATTAATCAAAATAATAGTATTAGATAAACTGCCTGTCACCATTATATATTGCCCTTCAGAATAAGATATTGCATCTGACACTACAAATGGGACTGTTCTGTATACAGTATTAAGATTCCCATCTGGTTTTCTTTGTATAAGCTAGAGTGAAAATTATGGCCGGACCACTCTCTTTGTATCTGAAATTTGTCCTTGCTTAATAAAGGAGTTTCCTGTAAAAATACTATCTTGCCATTTAGACTTTTTAAGTGCGAGAGTGCTTTCTTTCTCTTTAATTCATTACTGAGACCCTTGACATTTCAGCTCACAAAGTTCACTACTTGGTCATGGAAATATTTCTTCTGAACTTTTGTTGACATTTTTTACTCTTAGGTTAAAGTAGTACATTGTTCATATGATAGCTTTGACATAGATTTCATAATATTGCCAATCAATACAGCTAAGGAGCATATTGTTATGTTGTCACTAATGATTTTTGAAGTATAAGGGATAAAATAGAAATAGTATTGCTCTGTTTCTGCCCCCAGAAGAATGAGGACCTACTAAAATGTGCATCATGCAGACTAATCTCTCTTCTGAATAACGATGTTGAGATACCCTCCAAAGTTCTAGCCAGAAGGATTGAAAAAATGCTTCCTTCTGTAATATCACAAGACCAAACAGGATTTATTAAAGGCAGACACTTAACTTCTAACCTTTGACGTTTGTTTAATATAATATATTCACCCATTTAATCTAACACCAGAGATATCCTATTATCTTTAGATACAGAAAAAGCATTTGATATAGTTGAATGGAACTAACTATTTACCACATTGCACATATTTGGGTACGACCCAAACATATATATATGGATCAAACTACTTTATATTAGTCCAGAAGCCTCAGTTTATATTAAAAACATTACTTCAGATAACTTCAAACTAGAACATGGTACTCGACAAGGATGCCCTTTATCACCTTTGCTCTGTGCAATCGCCAGTAAAGCCATTGGCTGTTGTGACAGATTAAGGGTCCCCGTGACCCCTTGAACCCTCAGACCACATGTTAGACACCAGGTAAAAGTCCAAATATTATATTTATTAGGACAAAACGTGCACAAATCACCCTCTTCTCCACAATCTTCAAATAAACACAATAAACAATAAATCAATAATCCTCCTCACTCCCAGACGCGTTGCCACCCTTCCACCCAGCTTAGCTCGACATCTGGGATTTCCCATAGTCCTTTTATAGTCCTTGACCTGGAAGTGTTTCGCCCTCTCTGTCCACGTGACTAGGAACACTTCCAGGTCATATAAAAACTCCAGTTCTTTACCCCGGAAGCACGTCGTTCCTTCCGGACATGTGTTCATGACGCACTTCCGGGTTATAGGGCACATAGCACTCTGTGAGCCTCCCTCCAGTGGCTCCTAGTGGTCCCCATGGTATCCAGCAAGGCTGTTTATAAAAACTACAATGTTCATATGGCCCTGCTGGAATTTGGGGCACTTCCATGTTGTTGAGAGAGCTCCATCTTGGAGGTGTGGACCGGAATATTTGGCCGGCCATCCCTCACACTGTATACTTTCAAAATGCATCAAATATAAAGGGGATTCTCAGAAAGGACTTGAACGGAAAATATCACTATATGAAGATCCTGTATAGATACTTTATATATCGGAACCACAAAATTCTGCACCAGCAGTCCTAAAAGCATTATCATATTTTCAAAAGATACTGGGAGTTAAAATCAATTTGAATAAAGCATGCTTTTTCCACTGAATTCTCTAGCACATAATATCAGACTGGAGATCTTCCAATTTATCTTAGCAGATCAGTATTATAAGTAAATATAAAGCTCTTGTTCAACAAAATTTTGCTGTCGGCATGGAAAAATTTAAACAAGACATGACTAGATGGTCTACCCTCAACCTTACATTGGTAGGGAGAATCAACATTGTTAAGATTGTAGCAGTGCTCCCGTGGGAAGAACTCCATTTCCCAGCAGCCCAAGGGGGATTACCAGCATAGGATGACTGAACGAAATTAGGGGCTGCTGGGGATGTAAGAGGGCAGCAGAAAAGTTGAAAAGAGGGGCCTGATGGAGCAACAGGATGTGTTTTTATGTATCCTGTCCAACGTGTTTTATGAAAAGTTCATTGTGACCTGGATGAATGGACTGTCCCTTGCCTGCCTGTTGTATGTAAAGCGGTGGATTTATCGTTGTGCATCTTCAAAAGGAGCGCTCCTGCAAATCTCACACCTCGCCGCTTAGGACTACTAGCAGGACTGGTTCATTCATCTTCCATGGAAGCTGTTCTCTGGATTGTCATCTTCATACCATCATTTCATTTCATCTGTTGCCATTTTCATGGACTTCATAATGTGTGGTTTTTGCAAGTGGTTTATTACTGTTTTATTCGTGTTTATTGTATATCGCCGTAAGAGGAACTGTAGTTTGCCTAAATTTCATTTATTATTGTTTAATAATTTTTTAATTGTTGTTTTATTATCTGTAGCTTTTTTGTTTCTGTGAGGGAGCGTGTGTAGGTCAGGCCAAGGCTGGGTGCGTCCCTGGAATCTCCACCAAAAAAATAAATAAATCATTGTCTTATCGATGGTGTGTATCTTAGCAGGTAGAATCAACATAGTTAAGAAGACCATTCTTCCCAAGCTGATCTTCCTATTTCAAAGCGTTCACATATACATTAAAAAATAATTTTTAATGATTCATAACTTCATTTATTTGAAATTAGAAACATCCATGCATCCAAAGGGCAACTCTACAATGACCTAAAGCAGAAAGGGGTATAGCACTACCCAACTTTCACTTTTATTATTGGGCAGCAAATATACAAGCTATTAAGACATGGACATTGAAACAAATTGATGAATATCTACAAGCCTGGTCTGCAGTAGAATTAAAATTTTACAGTACTTCTTTATATTCCCTGCTCTGTACCCCAGTTAATATAAACTACCATCATTACACAAAAAATCCAATTACCCTTCATTCTCTCAGAATATGGAACCAATGTAGGAAGCACTTTAAGACAGAAAAGCTTTTATCTGTTGCACCTCTACATAACAACCGCCTTTGTCCATCCTCTCAAAACATATACACAATGTCTGGGATTAAAACACTTAGACACTTGCATATAGATAATGTCTTTGCATGCTATGATCAATTATGCTTCAAAAATAACATCTCATCATCACAATTCCTCCGCTACTTTCAAGCTAGAAACCTGCCCAATTTTCCTCACCTTCCACCTTGTTCTATTCCAGAATAATTATTCATCAGTGCTTAAAACTTAGATAGCTCTCTACAATTTATAGAAACATTTTAGTATCTTCCTTTCAAAGACCCCAGAGTAGATTGGGGAAAGGATCTGTCACTTAATATTTCAGAAAAGGAGTGGGAGGCAGCCATGCACAGAATACATTCGAGTTCCATATATGCAAAGCTTTCAGTCATTCAACTTAAAATCTTTTATTGAGCACATTTATCTTGTTTAAAATTGTCCAAAATGTTTCCAGGGCAAGATTCAACCTGTGAATGTTGCAGTCTAGCTCCAGCCTCAGTGGGCCACATGTTCTGGGCATGCACCAAATTAACAACATTTTGGACAAAAATCTTTGCAAGCCTATCAGACAGCCATGGTGTCACAAACACTCCTAACCCATTAACAGCGGTGTTTGGTGTACTCCCAGACGGCATTAAAGTGAAGGGCAAACAAACTGTAATTTCCTTTACTACAGTACTAGCATTTAGACTTATCTTGCTCAACTGGAAGAATCCCACCCCACCACTCTTAAGTCAGTGGTGTTCTACACAACTTGAAATTGTAGAACATCAAATTCACACTTAGATGATCTGTTTGTCACAAGCTGCCTACAGGAGAAGGTAGCCTGCTAATAGTGCGGGACCGACCAGGATGGAGAAAAAAAACCAAATGTTTATTACAACAGTCTCTTGGAAAGAAAAATTCTGGTGCTGGAATATATACAGTGCATACAAACACACACACACAAAAAAATCCATAAACTTCTTCAAGGACACAAGTTGTTAAAAAAATTAAATAAAATAAATATAAGTGAATAATATAAAAATACAAAATACCCAAACATAGGGCTTTATCCCCAAATGCAATTTTCCTTGCCTGGAAAAAAAAAACTGCCTTAACACTATTTTAAAAATCAGGCTCTGAAGCAGTTTTAAATAATTCAGCTCCTCAAACTAGCGAAATATCAGGAGCCTGAACTGAATACTAGGAGTCTGTTAATCTCCACTGAAACAGCCAAACACTGAGCCACTTGTTTTGTTATGCTTGAACCTTTTGTGAAAGTGTTTATTTTATATTTGGACTTCAGTCTTCACACATTATACACTTCATGCCTACATTTTGTCAGTTATTACTAAAACATGAAAAACATTTCTGTCTTAGCTATGTGTTCAACAATTCCTGCCTCGCATTTCCTGTCATCCTACATTTACACAATAATTCTTTAATATAATAATTCTTTAAATTTATATAGATCGTTGTAGACACAGAACACACATGAAATATATGTATTCCAAATAACGATATATTATTTACCCTCTCCAATTTCAAGCATCTCATACCCAGATAAACAGACTTGATCTCTGAAAATCTTCTTTGCGACTTGAGCTGTGGCGGTGGGGGAGATGGGATAGCAGGCTGTTGTTGCTTGCGCTGATCAACACATTTACAAAATAGAAGACGCTAATGGAGTGGTGTGAAGGAATTTAAGGTGACCCGAGATTACGAGTTTTTTCGTAGGCTTTAGGGATTCTAGTGTTAAAAGACCTTTCCCCTCCTGGCTCTCTCTATCCACCATCCTCAGCAAGGCTCGCGCGCCCAACTAAATCACCATGTTTAAAATAGCAACTGGACTGGTGCACGCATTTTTATTTGAAAGAAGACAGCCGGAGAATAATGTCCCAATGACTGATGGTAAGTCGTCTTATTTAAATGCTTTCATTCTCAGGTTTTCCCTGTTACAGTGACTGTGCTGTTTAAATACCTCGTTGTGCTGGTGTGCACTCAGAGTCGTGCTGGTTTCAGCTGAATGTTTCTATGGGGACGCATCTCCATGTCACACTGTTCTAAACTTTTTAAAAATATAGCAGGATCTAATTAATAACATTTTAGAATAAGCTTCCATTTCGGTGATAAGGTTACTTTTCTTTCTCCGGTTTTCTTGCTTCTGTTGCTGGCTCCTCTCTCTTTCTCTTGGGTGGGGGTTAGATTTTGCTTTGATTTGTTAAATTTGACTTGACTATATGAAATGTTATCTGTTTCTAATGTAAAATCAATAAAGCATTTCTTTACCAATTGTTTTGTCTTGGTAGAGTAATATATTGCTCTACTTTCCCCTTTTGTATTATTAATATGTAGCCTTTGTCAGAATGCCTAATCTCACAGACTTACCACAGTTTATAAGGTATTAATAGTATATAACTTCTTCCCACCTTCCCTTCTACATCTATAACCTCAGGCAATTAGGTGTAGTAAAAAGACAAGCAGGAGTTAAGTTACACATAAAATAATGTATTAATGATAATATTCATAAATAATAACAATATGCAAAGTGCATTTGAATATTGGCAACCATACAACCTGATTAAATGGTGATGTGTAGTTTCAGGCGGCACACAGACTTGTAGTTATTTAAAATGTCTCTAGTTAAGGCATCATTGGTGCTCAGCTTTCTTCAGAACAGGCCGCATGCCTGTTCAATGCAGCGCTCTTCTTTTGTGTTGTTCTTGTCAGTTCATGGTGTGAGATGCCTCTTCATCATATGTTAGTAAAAGAGATGCTTCTTCATCATCAGAGGTTAGTAAGAGAGAGAGAGTGTGGTTGAGCAAGCAGATTTATAGATTCTCTGTCCAACCCCTATAGCCAATACGACATCATGGTACTTAAAAGCTTCTGATCCAAGCCAATTCCAAACAGCCATACTTCAGACCAATGGGGGAATAGAACATCTTAACACCTGCCACCCCCCAAGACCATATGTTAAAATAAAACTTGGCATTTAGGCAGCCTGGCTTTCTTGTGGGGGTTGAAAGACTTTAGCAGAGAAACTCTTGCTAAACTGGTTTAAGGCACATTCTCCCCCACACTCTGTCGTAAAATTCAAAGAGACCCATTCCTGGTTGGAGGGTTGTAAACATGAATGCTTCTCACTAATGTACCATTGCTTTGCCTAAATTACAAATAAAGACATACAAAATATTTATCAAGTTATATTCAAAATCTTATATCACAACACCAATATTTTACCAAAAACGGCATGCATTTGGCACATCGTGAGCATACGACTGGATAATTGACATGTGGATTATGGGACATAAGTAATGTAAGATTTGCTGTTGTACAGTGCTGGTCTTCATAGGTACTCATTCTGTCATAAACCTTGTTATCTTCACTCTTCATGAAAACATGAAATTAAAATTCTTCTTAGCTATCATTACAAACCACATGGTGTAAGTGCCATGTGAAAAGTATGTTTTTATGAAGTATTCCTTTAATTTGAGAAGAACAGCAAGTAACATAGCTGACAACAGCTGTCAGATGAGTCTCCAGAGTTTTATTCTGTTCAAGTTCAGACAGTATTTACTGAGGAAATCTCTTTAAAATTTTTATTATCACGATGCCTACCCAACTTATCACAGCACAATGTGCAATAAGTATTATGAGAATATGAAAGACAGTGTTACAGTTTGTTTCACTTGCTAATACCACTGGCAGCACTAGGGAGATCATTAGGGAAGATTTTATGGGTGGTAAATGGCTTGGAGTCAGTTGATCTTTCTTATCATGAAATTCAATAGTCCAAGACATGCTTCCATGGAAACACTGGAAGTCCAATGAGCTTAATTTCACCCAAAAACAAAATAAGCATCATCCATTTTTGTCATTCCCCAGAAAAGAGCTACAAAAGTGACAACTGGAGTGGAGGGACAGTTTATTACTGGACCTGAAAGTAATGGGAACCCTATCCAGAAACCTTAAAGTTGGTGAGTACTTAAACGATAAAAAGGGAATCCTGTTTTTGCTTTCTTTAGCCCTGTGAATAAATAAATAAGTGTTTATTGTAAACCAGGAAAGGTGGAAACAAAGCAGCCCTGGTCACTCTGCCAAGGGTGTTTACATCTTTTTAGTTCCCTAATGGTGTGTATGGTAGTCTTTTGAACTGGAGTGCAGTACATTTGCAATTAAAACTATCAATTTGCCTATGCAGTGTACTTCACTACTAACAGATGTTGCTGCTGTTCATTGCCTATCAAGCATGCCATTGCTTGCTGAGAGAAGGACCAATTATGTGTCATTACACATATCATGTCATAAGCTCAAGGTTAAAGATCCAGTGGTTCTTGAGTTTTTGCATGACAGACATACAACCCTTAGCATTTTATATATACAAAGAGATAAATGTGTCCACCATGGCTGAATGTACAATATAAAATACCTAGATTTGCCTTTTATAGCTTTGCTTTGCTGATCATAGCAGTCACAACACTTGCAAGTCTCAAGCCAAAACAACCAATAGGATTATCTCATCATAACCACTTTCACACATTTGAGTCTGAGGATCACCTTGCCAGCTGTGATCAGGTATATGGTACCACTCCAGGGTGAGACTGGGTGCTGCCACTGACTGTCTTGTCTCTTCCCTCCTCGGTACAGAGAAGGTGAACCAAGAAGCTAACTGGCCACACCCTCACTGCTTCTTCAAATTCCGTGCCTTCTGGTTTGAAATATATAAAAGATTCCATCCCCCAAACATGATGTCTTACTTCTACACCAACACACAGCTGAATGAAGCCCCCAGTTAGACAATAGGAGAAGAAGGTTTTGTGTTCTAGTGCCCCTGTGTGCCCCTTTATTTAATTGCAGGTTTTGAGTTAGAAAGAAATATTAAACGAAGTGACCCCAACTATTTTTGGGATTTTACAATTTCAATTGATCACGACACTCCATACATTTAATTTCTAAATGAATCAAAATCTGATCTGAGAAGTCGGCATAGTTTCTTTAAGGTTTTTTGATTAAAGAATGCTCATGTTGATTAACTGACAGAAACAATAAGCAGTTGTATCTGACAAACAGAAGGAACAAGGCATTTTCAGCCTGAAACTGAAACTTAACGGAAACAACGACAGAAACTAGTAAACAAGAGACTTGACCTCTGATTGATCATTTACATTTGAAGTCTAACATAATTATAACTGAAGACTTTGCACAAATAGCTGCTGGTCAGATGTGCTTTCTTCCTTCAATGTATTACTCAGAGGGTTTGCATTTTGTTCCATTTTCTATTTCTGTTGTAAAGATTACCTTAATTACTTGAATATTCTGAAATGTGCATATACTGTAACTGAGTTATTTTTAATCTTTTGCAAAATAAGATGTGGTGTAAATGTTTTTTAACATATAAATATGTTTAAAACTAATAATATTGTTATTTAATTTATACTCTCCTCTCTTAAAAACAATTAAAGAATATATTGTAACAGTGGTTGAGAACTATTAATATTTGTGGACTGTACTGACAAGACTGATCTTTGAATTAGCTGTAAATAAAATCAGTAAGAACAGGCAGAAACAACTTCATAAGAAAACTGCATAATAACACAGAAAAAAACTGACATTATTATCATGCTTGTTTAATATGTTGGTTTAGGAATTATAGTATTAAAAACAAAAATTACTTCAACATCATTTATTACCGTTGGTGTAAAATTATTGGTCAGCAGATGTCTTCTTTCACGCACAAGTTTAAAAGAAGATGAGTTTTATCCTGGCTACAACAGTTTATTCTCTCAAGTTTTAAATATTGCTCTCAGGCTCAAGGTTTACATTCCAAGATTACAAAGCATTTTGATTTTGGAACTTTGTTATTTCCAGCGCTGTTACACTTTTTAAAAATAAATTTCAAAAAAGGTGCAGGTAGAGTTTGAATGCTAAACAACTATAAATCATGTATTTTACCTTTATACTGTATTTCAGTATTCATTTTAGTAAAAATCTTATTATGGTGATATATCCTAAACCTTTCTTAATTTATGCTATCTGGGGATTAATGTTTGTCTTTATATTATGTTTATCTGTGGAATAATGCTACCAAGAAATTTCACTTGTGGATTAATAAAGTGTACCTGCTTACCTGCCTGCTCTGAACAGTCATCTTATGCGTAGAGTTAAACATGCATTCCTGTCTGAAACAAGTCAGACTGAAGCAAACTTCTTAATTGCTTGTGGTGACAGTTTTTTATGTGTATGAGAAGTAGGGGTAATGTGGAGAGCACTGACATTATTTTCTTTATATTATTTTTGGAAGAAGTCCTTTGACTCCGTGAACAGCCTGGAAAAAGAAAGAAGGGAAAAGGACTCAGAGTTGTGCCATTTTCGATTTTGATTTGTTGAGTCCTTGGTTTCATTTGAGCAGCCAAAGAAGGGTGAAGGGGAAAGCACAGGAACTGTAATGTTTTGGTTTGTTTTGAATTTTTTTCTTTATTTCTACCATCTTTATTTTTCCAAACAGAAACTGTGATTTTTGACGGACTTGCTAGTTATTATGGTGTATACAATCTACAAATTATTCTCTATATTTTTAATAAAATATTTTGCTCAATCCCAACAAGATGAATTCAGATGTAGGAGTCATTATAATAAAAAGACATATCCTCTTCCCTTACACCTCACTTTTATAACAGTTGTTCACAGCATAGTGCTAAATTGGTATTATAGCCTGGGAAAAGAAGACTGAGCCGATGCCTTAGGCTATTGATTACTTTATGGATGGACATCTGGAACAATAATTTGGTTTACAGCCTAGGAAAGGAGAACATGAAGAAATATCAAAAAACTTTATTATCTGGGAAAACACAGATTAAAGAGTTTGAGCAAAATTCATCCATCATATTGACAGCCAGCCAATCAGGTGCATGCAACAATCATGTGTTGTGAAACCACGGCATGAAACTTAATGATAAATATGCCTCATTTGAAAGCAACGTCAGAAGAAGAGAAACGGCTATGACGGAAGAGCGACGTCAGAGAAGACAACAAAGACACGTGTGACCAGTTTTCATCCGATTGTCAGTTAACAGCATTTTCATGAACGTCGATTGCTAAATCAAATGCCGCCCTGGGACATTCATCCTTGTCATTTGTAACTTTTTCTTAAGCTTTTTCTAAAGACTATATATATATATATATACAGACTATCCTATCAGTACCTATTTTCTATTATTCTTTGTTCCAGTGGTATTATTATTATTCTTGTAATAAATACCATGCTGCTTTTAAATTTCTATGCTTTGTCTTAATGTCTATAGAGTGACTGAAATAATAAGTTAGATTTCTTTGAGCACCTAGTGCAGCCAGAGATTTGCCATTACCTCTGTGCTGCAAGGTTTATTAAGGCTGCGAGTGAGAGCTCCACCCCATAGTAGGGAACAGTATGTAAAGAAGGTATTCTTGGCTGATAAATGGCCTATAGTCAAGAGTGCTGAGTCTTTGTATGTTTAAATGTATTCCTGTAGACCAAAAGTAATATTTAGGTCTGAGATATCATTAAAACATTGTATGTTGTTCGTGCCAATAATAAGTAAGTCTCTTGAAGTGCTGAGTGACAGGCTGTGTTATTTCTAAAGCACTTGTGTGGTTTAAAGTGCTAGAGGTTAATCAGCATGTGTGTGTCATTCATGGGGCACTGTTGAGTTTCTGTGTGTATGCGTATAGCTATGTATGTGTGTGTTCATCTTAAAGTGCAAAAGTAAACCAACCCGATAACGAACTTGACAAGTACACTTACCCTTGAGGGAAAACAGGTAAAGGGTAAGTAGAGGGAAATACTACAATAATACACTAGTCTTAATTTTTAACTGCCACAGATTGAATTTCAACTTTTGACATTTTGATATTTCTGAATATTACCAGTTTTTAATACTAGGATGTAGTACCATGTTAGCCATTATGAATTTCACCAGTTTTTAATAAAGAATTGTCTATTTTTGAACCATCTTGTTTGGGTCTTTATCACTAATCCTGTTTAGTGTCATTACAACTACTCAGTGCCCCGTGGTCAAACCATTGCAAGGTACGTGGCAGGTAAGAGGCATTATACCACTGGTGTAAGCTCCAAAAAAGGACAACCTGGCAAAAGTTTGTAATAATTTCTGCAACTGCCCAGGACATGTATGACATGGAAGTTCAAGAGTAAGAGAAACGCCACCTACAATAAAGAAGCTTATGTTCAACTTGTTGCTGTGCATATGGGCGAGTCCAGCTGTATCTATCAGTCCTTTTCAGAAAGCTCACAATATAAAGAAACTTGTTTCTGGCCTGTTGCAGTGCAACAATTCAGGTATATCTATCTAGTCCTTTTCAGAAAACTAACAATATCAACTCCATTTCAGTTAATAATCAATTCTATTCCCAAGAGCCACTTTCTGCTGTTAGAGACTATTCACCCTGAATCTGGTTCTCATATGCCTATGAGCTGACACAGTTGTTCTTCATGGCAGTCTTTCACCTAGGTGAGTCACTCATCCACCAGGCATAAGCTGGTGGGAACGAACTCAAGCCTAACCCAACGCTTGGGTCCTGATATGCCACTTCTTGTATGAATAAACATAATTCTGCTTGTCCCATTGAGGGTCATGGTGGCATTATGGCAACTTGAAGAGAAAAGGTCATTTAGCCTTATCAACCAATTTCTCTTAGGAAATAATGAGACACTTAAAAGACAGAGCAATATAAACAAAACAAAAGTGTAACAAAAAGAAGAATGTAAACTCATTTTGTCACTGGAATCACACATTTCTCCAGGTCTCAATGGCTGACTAACTTTTTAATCCCTCCCTTTATCATCTCTAATAACATTTTTTACACATCTGATCTCACCTTTTTTCCTATCATAGGCCATGACTTTGTTCCCCTTTACTCCTCCTGTATATAGTACCAGCTTTTTTCTTTTCAGTTGCACACCCAATGAAGACCATACAGCCAAAATTTTGTGCCTTTTATCCTTTTTTTCAGCATGGAAATAGCCTTTAACTTTTTTTTTGCTTTGCATATGCATGTACAGCTCTACAGTAACCCCAAAATAAATATGGTGGTATATTTGACTTCCTCCAACATTAATCTTCCTTAACAGATTCACAGACACTCAAAACAATGCATTTATAAATGTTAATGGAGAATAAGCCCACTATTTATGAAATTTCCACAACTATTCTAATTAGGAAGCACAGTTCATTTACAAAACAAACAGAAGACACAAAATGAAAATAAAATATCTAGGTGCACTTTACCCCATAAATGAGGCACAACTCTTAAGAAGTCACCATAAAATATTAAAAAATTATGAAAACGTCTCTTTTTATTCTTCATTTCAGTTTATAAGTATTTAAACAACCTTTGAGAGTGGATGTGGCATTCTATGAAAAACTGGTGGTAACTGGCCTGTAGAAGGACAGTTGGTTCCTTCTGAGGTCTGACCCATTACCTCTTTCATCAGCTTTTCCTCAACACTGCTCTTTTCCCCAACTTTGTGAACCAAACTAAGATGAGGGTCCAAACCCAAGGCTTGCCGGCATTCATACATCAAGATCGATGGACGTTAGCAACAAGGAGACACTTCTTGGAGTGCTGCATCTGTATTGTTCCTTTCCATGCTTTCAGGAGCTGCTTTAATGGCTGGCTTTTCCAGCTTCTCCTTTCTGATAGTCCTCAGCCACCTGAGGAGCGTGTCCCTTTCAGGGTCCAGACCAATGAGTTGGAGTCATTATGAATTAGACAGATATGTGGTAAAGCTGTGCTGATATGTTGCTTTTGGTGTGAATTAGGGTTTAATTGTTCATCCATTCATCTAACCACTGACAAAATACAACTATACTGGCAGGCAGTGTGGTGTAGTGGTTAAGGATTTGGACTTCAGACCCTGAGGATTTCAGTTCATGTCTTGCTGCTGACACTGTGTGACCATGAGAAAGTCACTTGACCAATTGGAAAACCAAAAGAAGTGTAACCAATTGTATCATAATCATTGTAAGACACCTTGGATAAAGGCATCACCCAAATAAGTAAATATAAGTAAGCAGAAGTGTTAAAATTCCAATCTGTCACATCTTGAGGGGATGGGACATTTTGGTTGAGACAGCAACACCCCTTTTGCCCATCCAAGGTTCCAGGCCTACTCCAACAGAAGTGTGAAGTTTCCATCAGCATAATGCTAAAGATTTCTAAGGAATGTAAACTTCTCTAATGCAAGTTATGATCAGCCTGCGGTCTGAAACAAAGAAATATTGCATTTGATCTTGTGGAAATCCACTACACAGCTCTCTCCATTACCTGAGTGATAGTTATTCTTTTACAATTATGTTTAAGAATGAAACATGGAACTTTGAAGTTATAATCTGGCAAAATTACTTTAATAATCTCTTTCCAAATGAGCTGCTTCCCAAGGACTGATCACCTATAACAAAAGCAAGCTAAAATGCAAAGGGGCATCATTTCCAAGCTGAGCAAGATAGACATGCTGGCTAAGCAAAACTTACAGCCATGTCATCTTATAAAAGAATCCATGTACAAAATGTAATTATAGCCTTTGTCTTAAAATAGAAAATTAACAATTAATTACACTTAAACTAATCGCAAAATGCCACCTCTGGATCTTGACCTTCAAGTGTGACAATTACAGGACTGTGAATGACACCAGTAGATAAAACTATTAATTAGATGAAGCATATTAGGGGCTAAAAAATGTGTCGAATTAGATTGAAATTTCACACCAAGTGATTAATGTCTTGCATTATACAATCTGCCATTGTCATAACAGAAATAATACAATTGACAAGGATAAGGTGGCCTGAGTTTTTGCCAGAACAAAGTTAGATCAAAATAATTAATATCAGCTTTGTTGAGTTATGTTTATTTGCCTTGTGTAAATTCACTTGTATTTATATGTGTAACTCCTTTTTTCGAGTAATGTCTTGGAAAACTAACTTTCCTTTTTTTAAATAAAATTGTAAACTTTAATATGAAGTCTTTGGTGATTTTTCTCCATTAAAACATGCTACCCAAGGTTATAAAAGAATCTGAATCAGATCAAACAGCCACTTAAGCAACATATAGATAGATAGATAGATAGATAGATAGATAGATAGATAGATAGATAGATAGATAGATAGATAGATAGATAGATAGATAGATAGATAGATAGATAGATAGATAGATAGATAGATAGATAGATTATGCAGTCTTCTGTAAAAGTAAGTATACCCCAAGAAATGTTTTTTTTTTCTTTTTTAACATATGCAGACATATCAAGACTTGACCTCAATTTAAACAGTACCTCTAGATAAAGTTGATATAGTATAACAAACATTATGCCATATTTAAATGTAGTAGTCCATTGTATAATTTAAATAAACAAATGTATGTGGGAAAAGTAATTACATCAAATAACTTGTAGAAATACTTTGTAAGAGAAAGAAAAAAGAAGCTCCACAAAAATAAAGCAAAGAAAGGGGTTGCAGTGATCAAAAGTACTTGTAATTTGTAACAATTGACAGTTTACATGAAACAAAATGGCATTTATATAGAGTATCAAAATGGAGGACAGGAAGTGGTTGGCAGGAGATGACATCAAAAACAGGAGATGTCATCAGTGGTGGCCGGAAGTGATGTCATAAGTGGCGCCGGAAGTTTCACTCACCTTTGGGCTTTTTGACTGCCTCCTAAACGAACGTGTGTGACAAACTAAAATTAGAATCAGGAACTCCAGATGAGGTGCAGATTGTAAGAACATTATTAGGGAGGATCTTGTCTGAACCTGTTTTATTTAAACCTCACAAATTTAGTTTGGATTGCTCTTTGTTTTTGAAATATGTGTTATTACCATGACAAGCTATCTGAGGCCTTCAGAAATAAGGTTATAGATGCCTTTGAGTCTAAGAAGTGATTCAAAAAGATCTAGAAACAATTCGAAATCTACCATTTTAATATCTGGAAGATTATCTACAAGGGGTGAATATTAAAAAAAACTGTCAAGTTGACCAGGCTTGGCCTACCCAGAAAGTTCAGCACAACAGCAAAACACAAGATGCTGAAAGATGTTTTTTTAAAACAGCCCAGAATTTTATCATGGGGCTTACAGTAGCTTTTGTTACTGTTGTCTACTTTTAGAAAGAGGCTGCTCAGATTGGATCTACATGGCAAGTGTGCCAGAAGGAAACTTTTGCTGTCCAGAAAGAATATTAGGGCAAGACAAAAATTTGCCCATGAACACCTAGACAAAGACCAGTACTTAATAATCAATAATGTGTCTGACTTAATCTAACTTCTCTCTCTCTCTCATTCTTTCCTAGGGCACGAAGCAGAAGCGGAAGCAGACAATGGCCGATGGTGAGATGAACCGCGTCGTTCATCCAGGCTCTTGACATCCAGATCCAGAAACTCCTGTCCAGACGGAGGCACCTGAGGGATTTGAAGACTCATCTGCTGGAAAAATCCTCCCCAAAATCTGAAATCGTCACAGAAAATTGCGGTTCAGTAACATCGACTCCACGCTGTGCTTCTCACTTTCAAGGCCAAGTGAGCTTTACCCCTGCGTCTCGTCTTCGGAGCGACAATGTCAATGATGAAAAACTCGGCCTGTTTCAGCTATGCAGGTGGGGGTTAAAGACTAGAACACCTCCATTGGCACAGGCAAGCATCTCCACCCAGAACTGGTTCGACCCTCTCCGTGCCTCCAGTTTGCCTTCAACCCCGGGTGATGTATTTGTGATTGGAGATTCAATCGTATTAAACCTAAATATCTCTTGTCCTAATCAGAAATCTTTTGTCTCTTGTTTTCCTGGTGCTCGTATCTGAGATGTTATGAGATGAGTGCTGACAGTCTTCGAGAAGCACAAGAACAGGGTAGGTGGATCCATTGTGATACACGCCAGGATTAATGATGTGAGACATCAACAATCGGAGATTCTCAAGGCGGACTTCTCAGCACTAATTAAAGCCACGAAGGAGAGGAACCAGACTGCAAGATTCTTCATCTCGGGTCCCCTATCTCTCATTAGAAGATTGAACGAGTATTATAGTCCTTGGCCGGCGTTAAACATCTGGCTGAAAGGCTTCTGCGAGAGTCAAAACATCGGGTTCGTAGACAACTGGGACCTCTTCTGGGAGACGCCGCATTTCTTCAAACGGGATGGTCTGCATTCAAATAGATTCGGCACCCGGGTCTTCTCCGAAAACATCGCTGAGATAATTAGTGTCTCTTGACTGTCTATTTTTATGCCTAACCCTTTCCATAATGCTTTGCTAGGACGTGATAATTCGGTAACAAAATCTTACTCCAAAGTGTACTACATTAATACTGTAATAACTAATCTCAATGCATGTAAAAAACTAGGCAGTGCGGCATAAATACGAATAACTTAATTACAATTACACCTCTTGATGAACAATGTATTAAAACTATAAAAACAGATTATAGATTAAATAAAAAATACACACAGAGTGGCGCTAATAAAAATAACTTAATTTTTATCTCGAATACCCATAACACAAATATAATTCAGTTCTGCTCTTCCGAAACATTACATTACAGCTTTGCTCATGCAGATCGCCAAGGTAAAAAAGGCGGCAGTTTAACAAACATTTACTGGAGCCGGTTAAAGTGTAAAGATGTCAGTTTTGGTAAATTCAAGTCCTTTGAGTATCTTGCTGTTGTTATTCATGGAGTTTCTCAGTTTCTAGTATTATCCGTGTATAGACCTTTCTTTGAGGAATTCTCAGACTTGGTGTCAATTGTAATTACGAACTATGACACGTTCCTAATAGTCGATGACTTTAACTTTAATATCGATAATCAGTGTGACCCGAAAGTAAAAGAATTCATGACCCTCCTGGACTCTTTTGAATTGAGACAGCACTTTAGTCAGCCTACACAAAAAGCAGGTCATACGTTAGACTTAGTAATTACAAAAGGACTAAAAGTTGATGTGAAGCAGATCATTGATATTGGTCTATCAGACCATTTTCTCTTACTATTTAACATAGAAATAATGATAAAAAATATTCACGAGAAACCTATTGTTAAAAAATGCTTCTTTGATTCACCATGAGCTTCAAAATTTACAAACATTCTAAGCAACCAGTCGTGCTTACTACAATAGTGAGAATAATGTAAATAGTAAGGTGGAAAATTTTAATACTAATGTGAGAGCTGCTGCTGACATAGTCACACCTGAAAAGATAGTTAAAAATATTCTAGCATTGTTATACCATGGAAGACCCAAAGAGTGTCTGATTTAAAGAGAACATGCCGGAGAGCTGAACGTAAATGAAGAAAAACTAAACTGATTATCCACTATGAGATATTGAAGGCTAAAATAACAGAATACAACAACATAGTCCATCTTGAGAGGCGCTGCTATTTCTCTAGAATTATCAATAACAATGCTAGTAATCCCAGAGTCTTATTCTCTACAATTGATCGTCTGCTAAACCCAGGTCACTCAATGGAATGCCTCCAAAATACTTCCAGTGAAACTTGTGAGGCTTTTGCTGTATTTTTTAATCAAAAAATTAATGATATTAGAAATAATATAGTACATCTCCCCAATACTGATCTTCTTAAACCCCGGTACTCAATTATAAACAAATTCAATTCTTTCACCAGGATAGATTTACCTGATTTATATAAAATAATTTCTCATCTGAGATCCTTCACCTGCGTCCTTGACCCAATACCAACAAGTTTTTTCAAAGAAGTATCAGGCGTGCTAATTGATAATATTCTTGACATAGTAAACTCGTCATTAGATATGGGGTCTTCTCAGACTATCTTAAGACTGCTGTAGTTAAACACCTGCTCAAGAAAAATAATCTCGACTCCTCTGCTTTTGAAAATTTTAGACTTTTCTCTAACCTGCCTTTCTTTCAGTAAAATTCTACAGAAGGCAGTCATTATGCAGCTTAATGATCACCTCAATAAACATACTATTCTTGATAAGTTTCAGTCGGGTTTCAGAACAAATCACAGTAAAGAAACTGCACTCCTTAAAGTAGTAAATGACTTGCAGGTAAATGCAGATAGAGGCCATTTATCTGTTCTCATCCTCTTAGATCTGAGTGCCGCATTTGATACCATTGATCACAATATTCTTAGAAATCGCCTTAGTCAACGGGTGGGGTCTCTGGCAGGTTCTTAAATTGGTTTGAATCCTACCTGGCAGGTAGAAAATTCTTTGTTAGTTGTGGTAATTATATTTCAAAGACACATGATATTCTAGATGGTGTTCCACAAGGCTCTATCCTGAGTCTGCTGCTCTTTTCGATTTACATGCTTCCGTTAGGTCACATTATCTCGGGGCATAATGTGAGCTACCACAGCTATGCTGATGACACACAACTGTATTTATCAATAGCACCTGACGACTCTGACACTCTTGATTCACTGACACAATGTCTCACTTGTGTTTCTGAATGGATGAGTAGTAATTTTCTCAAACTAAATAAAGGGAAAACAGAAATTTTAGTGATTGGCAATAATGAGGTTATTTGAAATAAACTTGATGCATTAGGATTAAAAGTCAAGACGGAGGTAAAGAATTTAGGGGTAACTATTGACTCTGACCTGAATTTTAAATCACATAATAATCAGATTACTAGGACAACATTTTTTCACTTAAGAAATATAGCAAAAGTTAGACCTCTTATAACATTGCAAGATGCAGAAAAATTAGTTCACGCTTTTGTTTTCAGTTGGGTAGATTACTGTAACATACTCCTCTCAGGACTACCAAAAAAAGACATCAATCGATTGCAACTAGTGCAGAATGCAGCTGCTAGAATCTTAACTCAGAAAAGAAAATCCGAGCACATCACCCCAGTTTTGATGTCACTATACTGGTTACTGGTGCCATTTAGAATTGACTTTAAAATACTGCTTATGGTTTACAAAGCCTTAAATAATCTCGCTCCATCTTATATTTCAGAATGTCTTACACCTTACACTCCAAATCGTAACCATAGATCTTCAAATGAGTGTCTATTTAGAATTCCAAGAACTAAACTTAAAAGAAGTTGTGAGGCGGCCTTCTGCTGTTATGCACCTAAAATCTGGTATAGCTTGCCAATAGGAATTCACCAGGCTAATACAGTGGAGCACTTTAAAACACTACTGAAAACAAATTACTTTAACATGGCTTTCTCATAGCGTCATTTTAGTTTAATCCTGATGCTCTGTATATTCTATTAATTATCATTATTATTCATGGTGGCTCCAAAATCCGTACTAACCCCTACTTTCTCTTCTGTTCTTTTTCCGGTTTTCTGTGGTGGCGATCTCCACCACCACCACCTAATAAAAGCACTATGATGTCCCTACATTGATGGATTAAAGGCCAGAACTCCACATGACCGTCATAATCAAATTCTTCCATGAGAACCCTGAATACAATGAGGACTGATTGAGGTCATTTATGTTAGGTGGAATGCCTAGAGGGGGCTGGGCGGTCTCGTGGCCTGGAACCCCTGCAGATTTTATTTTTTTCTCCAGCTGTCTCGAGTTTTTTGTTGTTTTTTCTGTCCTCCCTGGCCATTGGACCTTACTTTTATTCTATGTTAATTAGTGTTCCCTAATTTTAATTCTTATTTATTTTGTGTATGTAAAACATTATGTAAAGCACTTTGAGCTACATTGTTTGTATGAAAATGTGCTCTATAAATAAATGTTGTTGTTGTTGTTGTACTTCTGCAATAATGCACTACAGACAGACTAGGCAAAGTTTGAGTTATTTGGTCACATTCCCAGAAGACATGTTTGGTGAAAATCAAAGGCAGCGTTTGACCAGAAGAACCTGATACCACCTGTCAAGTATGGTGGTGGAAATGTTGTGATTTGGGGCTGCTTTGCTGCATAAGGGTTTGAACAGCTCACTGTCATAGAATCCAATATGAATTCTCCTTCATACAAAAGTGTGTTGCTCACTTGAAATTGGATCTTGAATTACTACAATGACCCTAATAGTATACAGTCATATGAAATAGTTTGGGAACCCCTCTTAATTCTTTGGATTTTGTTTATCATTGGCTGAGCTTTCAAAGTAGCAACTTCCTTTTAATATATGACATACCTTATGGAAACAGTAGTATTTCAGCAGTGACATTACGTTTATTGGATTAACAGAAAATATGCAATATGCATCATAACAAAATTAGGTGCATAAATTTGGGCACCCCAACAGAGATATTACATCAATACTTTGTTGAGCCTTGTTTTACAAATATAACAGCCCCTAGACGCCTCCTATAGCCTTTAATGAGTGTCTTTTTTCTGGATGGAGGTATTTTTGACCATTCTTCCATACAAAATCTCTCTAGCTCAGTTAAATTTGATGGTTGCCGAGCATGGGCAGCCTGCTTCAAATCATCCCATAGATTTTCGATGATATTCAAGTCAGGGGACTGTGACGGCCATTCCAGAACATTGTACTTCTCCCTCTGCAAGAATACCTTTGTAGATTTCGAACTGTGTTTTGTGGTCATTATCTTGTTGGAATATCCAACCCCTGCGTAACTTCAGCTTTGTGACTGATGCATGAACATTATCCTGAAGAAGTTGTTGTTATTGGGTTGAATTCATCCAACCCTCGACTTTAACAAAGGCCCTCATCCCTGAACTAGCCACACAGCATGATGGAACCTCCACCAAATTTGACAGTAGGTGGCAGGTGTTTTTCTTGGAATGCGGTGTTCTTCTTCCATCACACAAAGCGCTTTTTGTTATGACCATATAACTCAATTTTTGTTTCATCGGTCCAAAGCACTTTGTTCCAAAATTAATCTGGCTTGTCTAAATAAGCATTTGCATACAACAAGCAACTCTGTTTTGTGGCGTGAGTGCAGAAAGGGATTCTTTCCCATCACCCTGTCATACAGATGTTCTTTGTGAAAATTGTGCTGAATTGTAGAATGATGTACAGATACAGTATCTGCAGCAAGATGTTCTTGCAGGTCTTTGGAGGTGATCTGTGAGTTGTCTGTAACCATTCTCACAATCCTGCGCATATGCCGCTGCTGTATTTTTCTTGGCCTGCCAGACCTGGGTTTAACAGCAACTGTGCCTGTGGCCTTCCATTTCCTGATTACATTCCTTACAGTTAAAACTGACAGTTTAAACCTCTGAGATACCTTTTTGTAGCCTTCCCCTAAACCATGATACTGAACCTTTGTTTTCCGATCTTTTGAGAGTTGCTTTGAGGATCCCTTGCTGTCACTCTTCAGAGGAGAGTCAAAAGGAAGCACAACTTGCAATTGACCACCTTAAACACCTTTTCTAATGATTAGACACACCTGTCTATGAAGTTCAAGGCTTAACGAGCCAATCCAACCAATTTGGTGTTACAAGTAATCAGTATTGAGCAGTTACATGCATTCAAATTAGCAAAATTACAAGGGGACCCACATTTTTCACAGCCAGTTTTTCACATTTGATTTAATTTCATACAACTAAATACTGCTTCACTAAAAATCTTTGTTCGGAAAACACCCCAGTACTCAGATGTTCCTAGGAAATGAAAGACATACCACGGTTATCTTTTTTGTTGAAAGGAGAGTAAGTGATTATGCAGGCTGAGAGGGTTTCCCAAACTTTTTCATATCACTGTATCCAACAAACAATGGCTAAAAAGAAAAAAAAAAAAAACGGGGGATTATAGAATAGCCATAGTCAAAGCCCAGAATCTCATCAAGATGCTGTGCGGTAGATTTGAAACAGGCTGTGCACATGAAATCCTCTCAAACATCACACAGAATGAAAGAGTGGAAAAAACTTTTTCACAGTCAATGTCAGAGATTGGTTGTCAGTTACAGGAAATGCCTATCTGAGGTTGTTTCTGCCAAAGGGGGTAGTACCAGCTATTAAAACCAAAGGTGTATGTGCTTATTAAACGTAAGGAAAATGAATATCTGTTCATTTTTATTTTTTTTATTATATCACCTGTATCTAGAGATACTACTTAAATGAAGATCAAATCATGGTATGTCCACAAACATTAAAAAAGAAAAAACATTTAATTCAATGTACTTAACTTTTCACATGACTGCAGAGAGATAGATAGTACAGTACTTTGTTCATCTCATGGAGGAAATGTACTTTTTTTATGGAAGCCCAATAAATAAATAAATGTTATAACAAACAACAACACTTACGAAACACACACCAGAATTCAGTAAAAGAAAACTTCTAACTTGATTACCAAGATAAAAAGAGCAGTCACAGTCACAGTAAGGCATTATTCAGGTATTGCTATTGGTATAAAGAAGCCCCAAGAGATTTTTTGACACACTTTTGTTGAATAATTTGTTGGATGAAAGTCCTCAGTGTCAGTGTGCCACAGAGAGGATGTGCAGCATTGTTCATAATAGCACTCAGTTTTGTTTTCATTCTCTTCTTCATTACTAACTTTGGTGGACTGTGAGTGTGTCTCGTAACTGAGCCTGCCATCTTGATCAGCTTGGTAATTTGGTGGGCATCTTTTGAAGTGCCCTTCTTGGATCGAGGCCTTGCCATGGCAAAAGGGCTTGCGCGGTCTAGTGATCCTTGGAGCTATGTTGTCGGGAGCTACATGCTCCTGGTAGGGCTTCCCAAGGCAAACAGGTCTGAGGTGAAGATCCAGACTAACTCAATCCTGAGACTCCATATGGAGTTAAATCAAGGATCGGCATTTCCCTTCCCAGGAAAGGGTACCCGGGGCCCCACCCTGGAGCCAGGCCTGGGGGAGGGGCTCATTGCTGAGCGCCTGGTGGCTGGACCTTTGACCACGGAGGAGCAATGTGGTTCCGCACTCTTGTGGGCCCACCACCTGCAAGAGAGGCCATAGGGGTCGGGTGCAATGTGATATGGGTGGTAGCCGAATGTGGGAACTCTGGCGTTCTGACCCTCGGTTGCCGAAACTGGCTTTTGGGACATGGAATGTTACCTCTCTGGCAGGGAAGGAGCCTGAACTGGTGCGAGAGGTTGAGAGGTACCAGCTAGATATAGTCGGACTCACCTCTACGCATGGTCTGGGCTCTGGAACCATTCCTCTTGAGAGAGGCTGGACACTCTGGAGTTGCTGTGGGTGAGAGGTGTCAGGCAGGGGTGGGCTTGCTTATGGCCCCCCAGCTCGAGGCCTGTATGTTGGGGTTCTCCCTGTTGGACGAGAGGGTTGTTTCCTTAAGCCTTTGAGTGGGGGGAAGGACTCTGACTGCAGTTTGCGCTTATGCGCCGAACAGCAGTTCAGAGTACCCAGCCTTCTTGGAGTCTCTGGAAGAGGCGCTGCGAGGCGCAGCTCCTGTGGACTCTATCGTCCTGCTGGGAGACTTAAACACTCACGTCGGCAACGACAGTGAAACCTAGAGAGGTGTGATTGGGAGGTACGGCCTCCCTGATCTAAACTCGAGTGGTGATCAGTTGTTGGACTTCTGTGCTGGCCATGGATTGTCCATAACGAACACCATGTTCGAGCATAAGGGTGTCCATAAGTGCACTTGGCGCCAGGATGCCCAAGGTCGCAGCTCGATGATCGACTTTGTAATCGTGTCATCAGATATGCGACCTTATGTCTTGGACACTCAGGTGAAAAGAGGGGCTGAGCTGTCTACTGATCACCACCCGGTGGTAAGTTGGATCAGATGGCGGGAGAGGCTGCCGGACAGACCAGGCAGACCCAAACAAATAATGAGGGTCTGCTGGGAACGTCTGGCGGAGGAACCGGTCAGAAAGATCTTTAACTGCCACCTCCGGCAGAACTTCAACCTCATTCCGAGGGAGGCGAAGGACATTGAATCTGAATGGGCTATGTTTCGAGACTCCATTGTCAAAGCAGCAGAACGGAGCTGTGGCCGCAAGGGTGTCGGTGCATCTCCTGGCGGCAATCCACGAACCCGCCGGTGGACACCTAAGTTTCGAGAGGCCATCAAGCTGAAGAAAGATTCCTATCGGGTCTGGTTGACCAGTGGGACTCCAGAGGCATCTGAGGGGTACCGGCAGGCCAAGTGTGTGGCAGTATCGGCTGTTGCAGAGGCAAAAACTCGGGCATGGGAGGAGTTTGGGGAAGCCATGGAAAACGACTTTCGGTCGGCACCGAGAAGGTTCTGGCAAACCGTCAGGTGCCTCAGGAGGGGAAAGTGGTGCTCCCCCAACACTGTGTACAGTGGAGATGGGGCCCTGCTGACTTCAACTGCAGACTGGTGGAAGGAATACTTAGAGGATCTTCTCAATCCCACCAGCATGTCTTCCTTAGAGGAAGCAGAGCTGGAGGATTCCGGGGGGGCCCGTCCATAACAAGGGCTAAGGTCACCGAGGTAGTTAAAAAGCTCCGAGGTGGCAGGGCCCCTGGGGTGGACGAGGTTTACCTGGGTTCCGCAAGGCTCTGGATGTTGTGGGGCTGTCCTCTGCAACATCGCATGGACATTGGGGGCAGTGCCTCTGGATTGGCAAACGGGGGTGGTGGTTCCCCTTTTTAAGAAGGGTGACTGGAGGATGTACTCTAACTATAGGGGGATCACACTTCTCAGCCTCCCCAGTAAGGTCTATGCAGGGGTGCTGGAGAAGAGAGTTCGGTCGATGGTCGAATCTCGGATTCAAGAGGAACAATGCGGATTCTGTCCCGGCCATGGAACACTGGACCAGCTCTACACCCTGGCCAGGATCCTGAAGGGGGCATGGGAGTTTGCCCAACCAGTCCACATATGTTTTGTGGATTTGGAGAAGGCATTCGACCATGTCCCTCAAAGCATCCTGTGGGGTGTGCTCCAAGAGTACGGGGTACAAAGCTCATTGTTACGAGCCATTCAGCACCTGTACAGGAGGAGCAGGAGCTTGGTCCGCATTGCCGGTAATAAGTCGGACTTGTTTCCTGTTGAGGTTGGACTCCGCCAGGGCTGCCCTTTGTCACCGATTCTGTTCATAAGTTATATGGACAGAATTTCTAGGCGCAGCCAAGGAGTGGAGGGGGTCTTGTTCAGTGACCTCAGAATCTCGTCTCTGCTATTTGCGGATGACGTGGTTCTGTTGGCTTCATTGGACAGTGACCTCCAGCTCTCACTGGAGCGGTTCGCAACCGAGTGCGAAGCAGCGGGGATGAGAGTCAGCACCTCTAAATCCGAGGCCATGGTTCTCAGCCGGAAAAGGGTGGAATGCTCTCTCCGGGTTGGGAACACAATACTGCCTCAAGTGGAGGAGTTCAAGTATCTCGGGGTCTTGTTCACGAGTGAGGGAAGAATGGAGCGGGAGGCTGACAGATGGATTGATGCGGCATCCGCAGCAATGCGGGCTCTGCAATGGTCCATCGTGGTGAAGAGAGAGCTGAGCCAAAAGGTGAGGCTGTCGATTTACCAGTCGATCTACATTCCTACCCTCACCTATGGCCACAAGCTTTGGGTAGTGACCGAAAGAGCAAGATCGCGGATACAAGTGGCCAAAATGAGTTTTCTCTGCAGGGTGGCTGGACTTTCCCTTAGGGATAGGGTGAGGAGTTCAGTTATCCGTGAGAGACTCGAAGTAGAGTCACTGCTCCTTTGCATTGAGAAGAGTCAGTTGAGGTGGTTCGGGCATCTGGTTAGGATGCCCCCTGGACACCTCCCTGGGGGGGTGTTCTGGGCATGCCCCACTGGGAGAAGGCCACAGGGCAGACCCAGGACACACTGAAGGGATTATATCTCCCGGCTGGCCTTGGAACGCCTCGGGGTCCTCCCAGAGGAGCTGGATGAGGTAGCCGGGGAGAGGGAGGTCTGGGCTTCCCTGCTTAGGCTGCTGCCCCCGTGACCCAACCTTGGATGGTGGGTAATGGATGGATGGATGGATGGATGGATGGATCTTTTGAAGTGATGTTACTGGCCCAGCACAGCACAGGGTAGAAAAACTTACTGGCTATTGTAAGACAAAGTGGGCATTGCTCATTCTGCTAGAATTTAGAAAGCAGATTTAACAGGGTGGCAGGCAACCAGCTGCACAGACCCCCACTTACATTCCAAACTAAGTGGCTGAACACCAGCTTGTACCAGGATTTCCATGGACTTCATCTGATAACAAAGGTGTAAATCAAAGTTGCACTCTGCAGACTTCGTGAACCAGAAGGCACAAAATGGACTCAAGCAAGGACAAAGACCTATAATTCTTGGGATGAGAACTAAGATAGACAGAAGACCTCACCTATTAGGAGACATTGATTTTGTAACTGGATATGATTTTGATTCAATCAGGAGAATGTTCAATCTTCCTTTAAAGCCACATGCATCCTAACTCTCAAAGTAAATGAAAGAAGAATCTCTGGGATATTTACTGGACACTCACTGAACTCCCTTGGGATTCTCTTTTGGCACCCTCTCTGGGATTCACTCAGGGATGGGTAAATATGCAAAATGACCTTCTGAAACCCGGTGTCTGAAACCTAAAACGTTATGAGTTGCCCTTTCCATGAGGAGCTGAAAAGGTGAAAATTCCTTTCTCTTTGTGAACCTGAAGCTGAGACCTGATTGTCAAGCCAAGATTGTATACCAATAGTCTGACAAGGCTGAGAAGCCATTACTTTAAGAAAGAAATTTCAGTATCTAAACTCTTTGGCCAGAATAAGTAATTTCTTTTCCTCATGAAATGGCAAAAGACAGCAGAAGGCAAGTTGAGGAAGCAGCAGCACAGTACTGACAAGGATCATTCAAGAAAGAGAAAGAGTGCTCTCCAACACATGAAGAATCTTCCACTTGAACCCGGAGTAACAACAAAGCAACAGCTCCACACAACATCAGACATTATCCATATATGCTTGGTTTTGTAAACTATTTATCTGTGCCAAGATACCAGTAAACAGCAAACCTATGTTATGTTTGTCTGTCTGGTGTGTCTGCGTCCAGTCTTACATGTCAATCATACTTCTACAGTATAATCCTTGTGTTTATCAATAAATATGTATTATTCTATTTCTTAAAAAAAGCGTGCTTCAGTTATCATAAGTCTAAAGGATGGAGATCTGCCTCCTAGAACAGAGAAAGATAAGGTAAATAAAGTAGGAGCCTAGCAGAATTATTGGATTAATTAAAGGTATTGCCGAAACTGAAACTGATAAATAATAAGTTAAAAAATTATTTTTCAAATCTCATATTATTATGGTGTTGTCCTGGATGGTTGTCTTATTGATTGTTAATCATCAAAAATCCTACACTATCACAGGATTATAGAATATGTAAAGGTTTTTAATACCCAAATTAAAGGAACAATATCTCCTGAAGAAAAAAGCCTGTTCTATGTATGACGTTAAACTGCATCCAGCCCTGCATGTAGGCCCTCCGACCCGCAGGGAAAACCTGGGGGTTGGTGGCAGAATTGGCACTCCAGCCACCATAAAAAAGCTCACACTGTTCCATTCCATCTGAATTAGTGTGGTGTTGAGGTGTCACCCGTCGCATGGCTGCGCTCGGGTCCTAACCTGGGATCCTGAGTTGGTTTGTCATGTGGTGGGTGCGGCAATGCGATGTATCAGTGCATGCTCCTAACCTCTCTCCTTTCTCTCTTAACCTCCTTGCCTTTAACCCTAAGAGTCTCTTGAGCTCCATTTCTTCCTGCCTTTATGGTTTTCTCTCTCTCTCTTTCTTCAGAAGGCTTGTATTGGGACATTTCCCATGTCTTTGTTACCTTTGCAGTCTTTTGCCACATGGGAAAACTTTCACAAGTTCAGATTTGCTTCTCTCAGTTAGTTAACTGTGCACAGAATTTAGTCATTCAGAAGAAGACACACAGCACAAATTAAAGTTAAACAAATAAACAAGAGTTGTGCTATTGCCTCTAAGCTTCAGGGGTTGGGATTCAAATCTCAGTCTGATCAGTTTGTGGGATATTCATGTTCTCTTTGGATCTGTTTAGGTGTTCCTCCAGGTATTTCTGTTTTTATCCAAATATTTTAAATGAGTTACTGATTTGTGGCACTGGTTCAGCTGCCGCCTAAGGCTAACTGTGTTACACTCTAAATGTGTTATTTTGTAAGATATATTGGGAGAAGGAGTCAGCAAAAATTCAAGGTGTGTCACAATCAGATGTTGAACAACTGTTCAACTCAAATAGAAATATTGGAAATTGGAAGAAAAAAAATCCATTCATTGAATACACAAAATTACAGCAAAATATTTGAAGGTTATGTTAAACTACTTTTCAACATTTACAAGAATGTGTTCTTGCTATAAAATAGCCATGTTGCCTTAATTGCATCGCAGAAGAGTTGCTCATCAACCACAAGGAAGAAAGTAGTAAAATTAGAAATGCACTTTAAGCAGCCAAAAAAAGAATTCATTATATATCTCCAAATTGCTGAATAAAGCAAAAACTGGCAGTTTACAGCAATCAACGTTTTATATTTTTAAAGTGCTTTTCAGAAATTGTTTCTAGGTTACTTTATCCAGTCTTGGACTAAAATGAGTCCAGGTTACCCTGGGCTTTCTCAGTTTATGAGTATTTGCTCCTCAGCACATAACATATACACTCATAACTGTTGAACTGACAACTGGGCTTCCAGTCACTGTTTTTATCCAATACCCCTGTATAACACGCCTCTAATGCTTGTTTCTGAGAGTTTTTCTAAATTCCATAAATTTATACATGACCTATATGAAATTACAGTACAATGATGTACAACTGACGGGTAGCATAGACCCCAACAAAACATTATAAATGCATTTTAAAAAAGATAACAATAACTTAAACAGAAGACATTTGTAAAACAATTTACAGGTTTACTGTCTGGCACTGCTCATCCTGATTGGTCTGGAAGCACATATTGGAACATCAGAGCAATATTAAAAGGCTAGGAGACATGCAACCAGTTTTTTTTAATTTTAAAGAATTGAACCACTCACTCAGTCATGGAGTTAAAATACATTTTCCTGGAGATAGTTAGACTGCATCCAAGGGGTGGTGACTTTGATCAAGCTCTATTACTAAGGGAAGCTTTTTAAGATTATTTATTTAAAAATGTTAAAACTGATTGGATTAAATGAGCCAATTGACTTGGGGAGCTACTTTTCATATTTACACATTTCCATGCACCTTTGGTTTTCAGCTTCACCAGGCAGTGGGTAGGCCTGGATGGCTTAAATTGGTTTGAGTCTTGCTTAAGAGTTAGACAATTCTTTGTTAGTTGTGGTAATTATACTTTGAAGGCACATGATATTCTATGTGGTGTTCCACAAGGATCTATCCTGGGTCCAATGCTCTTTTTGGTCTGAATGCTTCCATTAGTTCAGATTATCTCAAGGCATAACATGAGCTACCATAGATATACTGATGACACACAACTCTATTTATCAGTAGTGCCTGATGACCCAGACTCTCTTGATTCACTGACCCAATGCCTTACTTGTGTTTCTGAATGGATAAGCAGTAATTTTCTCAAACTAGTTACAGTTAGGTCCATAAATATTTGGACAGAGACAACTTTTTTCTAATGTTGGCTCTGTACATTACCACAATGAATTTTAAGTGAAACAACGCAGATGCAGTTGAAGTGCAGACTTTCAGCTTTTATTCCGTGGGGTGAGCAAAACGACTGTATTGGAGAAAATGGATATAGTGAGGGTATTATAAATAAATTTCATCTGCTAGGCTTAAAAGTCAAGACAGAGGCAAAAAATCTAGGGGTTATTATTGACTCTGGCCTAAATTTTAAATCACATACAAGTATTAACTAGATTACCAGGGGCCTCATGCATAACGCCGTGCGTAGAACTCACACTATAACATGGCGTAAGCACAAAAGCTGGAATGTGCGTACGCACAGAAAAATCCAGATGCAGGAATCTGTACGTACGCAAACTTCCACGTTCTTCCGCTACATAAATCCCGATCAGCGTGAAAAGTAACGCATGTGCATGCGCCTTCTGTCCCGCCCCAACTCCTCCCAGAATTACGCCTCTTTGAATATGCAAATCAATATAAATAGCCTTCTGTGAAAAGACAATGGGAAAAGCACGGGAGAAAATATAAGAATTTCAGCGAATACCAAGTGGAGGCAAAGGAAAAACGTACTATTTGTTTGTTTAAACAGTGGTATAATCAACAAAAGGAAGTTGATCGAGTGACAGAGTGTCGGAGAAACTCGAAAGCTCAAGTTCACAAAGTCGCACAGTGCCTGAAATAAAAAAGAAATCACGGCGCCGCCGTGAGTGGCAGCCTTTTCAGCAGCTCCGTGTATGACTGTATATGTATGTGTACTTTTCTACTTTTATTTTTCTATTTTTATTTATTGATCACTCCTACCACTTTATTTTATGTGGATTCCTTCCCTGGACACACTTACTTTTACGACGTGGGCATGGATTTTAACACGCCGAGACTCGCCTATTCAAGTACTCAACTTCGGGCGCTGAGAACAAATGCCAGTGCCGGTGTGGTTCCATATTTACCCGACGAGGTAAGAAGGCGGTATCGTGGCAGCAGAGCCGGCACTAAGCTAAAAAAGAAGCGGCTTGCGAGAAAGTGGCGTTTCAAGCCTTCGGTGCCTTCTGTGATTCTGGGGAATGTAAACTCAATCTCAAATAAGATCGACGAACTGGCTGCGCTGGTGAAAAATGTAAGGACCTACAGAGAATGCAGTTTGTTGTGTTTCTGCGAAACGTGGCTAAATAACACCATCCCAGATGCCAACGTGGAGCTACCCGGGTTTAGCACAGTTAGAGCGGACAGAGATGCAAGTACCTGTGGTAAGCACAAAGGAGGAGGACTCGCTCTCTATGTTAATACACGGTGGTGTCACTCTGGACATGTTAACATCAAAATCTCCACTTGCTGCAGGGATATCGAACTGTTGGCCGTAAGTTTACGTCCCTACTATTTGCCCAGAGAGTTTGGACATGTCATTGTTGTTATTGTATACATTCCTCCTCGGGCAGACGTGGAGTCAGCGAGTGACATCATCCATTCCGCTGTTGCTAAGTTACAAACGCAGCACCCTGAGGCGCTTGTGCTAATCGCTGGAGACTTTAACCATGTGACGCTGGACAAAACATTGCCTGCATTCTCCCAGTATGTGGACTGTAACACCCGGGGAAATAAGACTATTGATTTACTGTATGCAAACGTTAAAGACGCATACAGCGCCACCCCGCTGCCTGCGCTTGGGAAAGGAGATCATAACCTGGTTCAGCTTCAGCCTCACTATAAACCAAAAGTTAGAGTCCTACCTGTAACCACACGATCATTCAGGAAGTGGACCCCGGAGGCTGAGAATACTCTGAGAGAACTTTTTGGAACTACAGACTGGGATATCCTGCAGGGATCTCATAATGAGAACATTGAGGAAGTTGTTGACTGCACTACTGACTACATCAACTTCTGTATGGACATTGTAGTTCCAGTAAGAACAGTACGCTGCTATGCTAACAACAAGCCATGGATTACAAGTGACATCAAGGGCCTTTTGAATCAGAAGAAAAGGGCTTTTAAAGACGGTGATCAGCATGAGCTCAAGCGCGTGCAGAAGGAACTCCGAGTCCAACTCAGGGCGGCGAAGGAGCAGTACAGGAGAAAGCTGGAGCAGAAGTTGCAGAATAACAGCATGAAGGAAGTGTGGGATGGGATGAAGATCATCACTGGCTGCAGCTCGAAGCGGGGTACCACCATTGAGAGAGACGTGAAGAGAGCAAACCAAATGAACAACTTTTTTAACAGGTTTGACCACCCTAACCCACTCTCACTCTCACCTCGGAGTACTGCACCCTCCACACATCCTTCTGCTGATACCAGCATAGGAAAAACATCCCCACCCATAATTACAACAGCGCAAGTGAGCAGAGAGCTGAGGAGACTTCGTGCCAGCAAAGCAGCGGGTCCAGATGGAATATCGCCACGACTGCTGAAGGTCTGTGCATCGGAGCTGGGGGGGTCCTCTACAGCGCATCTTCAACCTGAGCCTGGAACAGGGGAGAGTCCCGAGGCTTTGGAAAACATCTTGTATCACCCCAGTCCCAAAGGTATCACGTCCTAGTGAGCTGAATGACTTTCGGCCTGTTGCTCTGACATCACATGTGATGAAGACCATGGAGAGGCTGCTGCTTCACCACCTTAGGCCACAGGTTCAACATGCCCTTGACCCTCTGCAGTTTGCATATCAGGAGAAGGTGGGAGCGGAAGATGCCATCATCTATATGCTACACCGATCCCTCTCTCACTTGGACAGAGGCAGTGGTGCTGTAAGAATTATGTTTCTAGACTTCTCTAGCGCCTTCAACACAATCCAACCTCTGCTCCTTAGGGACAAGCTGACAGAGATGGGATTAGATTCATACCTAGTGGCATGGATCGTGGACTATCTTAAAGACAGACCTCAGTATGTGCGTCTTGGGAACTGCACGTCTGACATTGTGGTCAGCAACACAGGAGCGCCACAAGGGACTGTACTTTCTCCGGTCCTGTTCAGCCTATATACATCGGACTTCCAATACAACTCGGAGTCCTGCCATGTGCAAAAGTTCGCTGATGACACTGCTATCGTGGGCTGTATCAGGAATGGGCTGGAGGAGGAGTATAGGGACCTAATCAATGACTTTGTTAAATGGTCCGACTCAAACCACCTACACCTGAACACCAGCAAAACCAAGGAGCTGGTGGTGGATTTTAGGAGGCCCAGACCCCTCATAGACCCAGTGATCATCAAAGGTGACTGTGTGCAGATGGTGCAGACCTATAAATATCTGGGAGTGCAGCTGGATGATAAATTAGACTGGACTGCCAATACTGATGCGCTGTGCAAGAAAGGACAAAGCCGGTTATACTTCCTTAGAAGGCTGGCTTCCTTCAACATTTGCAATAAGATGCTGCAGATGTTCTATCAAACAGTTGTGGCGAGCGCCCTCTTCTACGCAGTGGTGTGCTGGGGAGGCAGCATTTAGAGGAAAGACGCCTCACGCCTGGACAAACTGGTGAGGAAGGCAGGCTCTATTGTTGGCATGGAGCTGGACAGTTTAACATCTGTGGCAGAGCGAAGGGCGCTCAGCAGGCTCCTATCAATTATGGAGAATCCACTGCATCCACTAAATTATGTCATCTCCAGACAGAAGAGCAGCTTCAGCGACAGACTGCTGTCACTGTCCTGCTCCACAGACAGATTGAGGAGATCGTTCCTCCCCCAAACTATGCGACTCTTTAATTCCACCAGGGGGGGTAAACGTTAATATTTAACATTATACATAGTTATTGTCTGTTTTTTTCACCTGTATTATTATCATTCTTTAATTTAATATTATTTATTGTATCAGTATGCTGCTGCTGAAGAATGTGAATTTCCCATCGGGATTAATAAAGTATCTATCTATCTATCTATCTATCTATCTATCTATCTATCTATCTATCTATCTATCTATCTATCTATCTATCTATCTATCTATCTATCTATCTATCTATCTATCTAATGAGAACATTGAGGAAGTTGTTGACTGCACTACTGATTACATCAACTTCTGTATGGACATTGTAGTTCCAGTAAGAACAGTACGCTGCTATGCTAACAACAAGCCATGGATTACAAGTGACATCAAGGGCCTTTTGAACCAGAAGAAAAGGGCTTTTAAAGACGGTGATCAGCATGAGCTCAAGCGCGTGCAGAAGGAACTCCGAGTCCAACTCAGGGCGGCGAAGGAGCAGTACAGGAGAAAGCTGGAGCAGAAGTTGCAGAATAACAGCATGAAGGAAGTGTGGGATGGGATGAAGATCATCACTGGCTGCAGCTCGAAGCGGGGTACCACCATTGAGAGAGACGTGAAGAGAGCAAACCAAATGAACAACTTTTTTAACAGGTTTGACCACCCTAACCCACTCTCACTCTCACCTCGGAGTACTGCACCCTCCACACATCCTTCTGCTGATACCAGCATAGGAAAAACATCCCCACCCATAATAACAACAGCGCAAGTGAGCAGAGAGCTGAGGAGACTTCGTGCCAGCAAAGCAGCGGGTCCAGATGGAGTATCGCCACGACTGCTGAAGGTCTGTGCATCGGAGCTGGGGGGTCCTCTACAGCGCATCTTCAACCTGAGCCTGGAACAGGGGAGAGTCCCGAGGCTTTGGAAAACATCTTGTATCACCCCAGTCCCAAAGGTATCACGTCCTAGTGAGCTGAATGACTTTCGGCCTGTTGCTCTGACATCACATGTGATGAAGACCATGGAGAGGCTGCTGCTTCACCACCTTAGGCCACAGGTTCAACACGCCCTTGACCCTCTGCAGTTTGCATATCAGGAGAAGGTGGGAGCGGAAGATGCCATCATCTATATGCTACACCGATCCCTCTCTCACTTGGACAGAGGCAGTGGTGCTGTAAGAATTATGTTTCTAGACTTCTCTAGCGCCTTCAACACAATCCAACCTCTGCTCCATAGGGACAAGCTGACAGAGATGGGATTAGATTCATACCTAGTGGCATGGATCGTGGACTATCTTAAAGACAGACCTCAGTATGTGCGTCTTGGGAACTGCACGTCTGACATTGTGGTCAGCAACACAGGAGCGCCACAAGGGACTGTACTTTCTCCGGTCCTGTTCAGCCTATATACATCGGACTTCCAATACAACTCGGAGTCCTGCCATGTGCAAAAGTTCGCTGATGACACTGCTATCGTGGGCTGTATCAGGAATGGGCTGGAGGAGGAGTATAGGGACCTAATCAATGACTTTGTTAAATGGTCCGACTCAAACCACCTACACCTGAACACCAGCAAAACCAAGGAGCTGGTGGTGGATTTTAGGAGGCCCAGACCCCTCATAGACCCAGTGATCATCAAAGGTGACTGTGTGCAGATGGTGCAGACCTATAAATATCTGGGAGTGCAGCTGGATGATAAATTAGACTGGACTGCCAATACTGATGCGCTGTGCAAGAAAGGACAAAGCCGGTTATACTTCCTTAGAAGGCTGGCTTCCTTCAACATCTGCAATAAGATGCTGCAGATGTTCTATCAAACAGTTGTGGCGAGCGCCCTCTTCTACGCAGTGGTGTGCTGGGGAGGCAGCATTAAGAGGAAAGACGCCTCACACCTGGACAAACTGGTGAGGAAGGCAGGCTCTATTGTTGGCATGGAGCTGGACAGTTTAACATCTGTGGCAGAGCGAAGGGCACTCAGCAGGCTCCTATCAATTATGGAGAATCCACTGCATCCACTAAATAATGTCATCTCCAGACAGAAGAGCAGCTTCAGCGACAGACTGCTGTCACTGTCCTGCTCCACAGACAGATTGAGGAGATCGTTCCTCCCCCAAACTATGCAACTCTTTAATTCCACCAGGGGGGGGTAAACGTTAATATTTAACATTATACATAGTTATTGTCTGTTTTTTTTTTTTTTTTTTTCACCTGTATTATTATCATTCTTTAATTTAATATTATTTATTTTATCAGTATGCTGCTGCTGAAGAATGTGAATTTCCCATTGGGGAATAAAGTATCTATCTATCTATCTATCTATCTATCTATCTATCTATCTATCTATCTATCTATCTATCTATCTATCTATCTATCTATCTATCTATCTATCTATCTATCTATCTATCTATCTATCCATATCAAAGTCGCAGTGAAAAGGCGAGTCGTAGCCCACCGTCTGAGTGTCATATGAAAGCTTATTAGGGTACAGACAAAAAAATAGGCACACAGTGGGAAAAAAGCACGAAATGTCAACTTTAATCTCGAAATTTCCACTTTAATTACGTAGTTTATTTTGCCATTAAAGTAGAACATCATAAACTTCATCTTAAAATTGTTTAATTTACTAGTTTCTCAAATCCCATTGTAACTAAAGTAGCACGTTAAATGCTTTGTTCTGTATTCGATCTTCTATGTGCTCTGTGTGTGAATCACTAACTGCTTCTTAAACGGGCTTTCTCTTTCTCCGATAGGACACATAATCCATTACATTCGTGATATTACAGCTCTCTGAATAATTAAAATACTGAGATGTATACGTGATATCTTTTTCATGATGATAGGAATGAAAGCATGTTATTAAACATGGGAACACAGTGGCGCAGTGCTTGTTTATGTCTCACGCAAGAGGCTTGCTGCGCCATGCGCAACCTTTGATGAAATAATTTATTACAGAAGTACTGTCTCTTTCAAACGTACTAACCTCCAATTCCTGTCCTTACTTTTCTTTCTCCAAATACCCAATCGCCACACAATCAGCTCTGTAATAGACGTGAAGCCATTTGTAAGCTTAGAACGCAGATTCTTCAAAACTTTTAAGGGACATTGAAATATCTTTGTAGTACATGTTTAATTATTCTATCCGTCTATCTTTCCAGTGTCGCGTCAGCACCAGCAAGAATACAACACAATGCAGGAACAATCCCTGAACTAGCTAGCGCTGCGGCACCGTGTCCTCACATGTTTAATTATTGACAATACAGATTATTTAAATGGAGTTAAAGTTTTATCTGTATAATATAATCAACGTATTTTGCTGCATTTCATCTTAAAAATGATAGTGTCATCATATGTAAATATGGGCTTTATAAAGTGGCACAGGTTGTGCAATATTATAACTGTAGTGCAAGTTTACAGTGAGGTAATTGTACTTATAAGTACAAACAGTTCTACAAGGAGCACTTGATGGACTGATTGAGTGCATTTACAGTTCTTGGGATGAAACTTTTTGTAAATCGCGAAGTCCGTACAGGAAAGTCTCTGAAACGTTTTGCCGTGGCTCAGGCAGCGTCTGCTTCATGCTGTATACCGATAATTCTCTTTCCAATTAGCTGCTGCTGTGATTCCACATTCAGATACAGTGATATAAATACTCCGAGTGGTGCAGTGAGAGTAATATGGAAATAGATGATCTGCTGTGGCAACCCTTAATGGGAGCAGCTGAAAGAAGAAGAAGATGCATTGAGAGTAACAACGCTAAAGCAGTTATGGTATTTGGAATACTATGGCTATTCCCTGGACCATTATATTGTTGCAGGTTAATTACAATCAGATGCATTACACTAATAAACAACATGCAGTTAGTTTCAGTGTATTTATAAAGCCGCATCAGGAATGTGGATCTAAGAAAGAAAGGGTGACCACACAGGAACAGTAGCACTGCTTTGACGCTGGGTGCTGCCAGTCTGCAAAACCGAGCGGAGAAATTGTGTACGCCAGGGTATGAGGTACTGTGGAAATGTGCGTGGCTTTACGCCAAGTTTAGGTTTTATACATCGCGATTTGAGTGTGGAAACGTTCGTACGCAACATTGCTGTGCGTACGCACCGTTTATACATGAGGCCCCAGGACAGCATTTTTTCACTTAAGGAATATAGCAAAAGTTAGATCCCTTATAACTTTGCAAGATGCTGAAAAGTTAGTTCACGCTTTTAGATAGATAGATCTCCTCAGTCTATCAGTGGAGCAGGACAGTGACAACAGTCTGTCGCTGAAGCTGCTACTCTGTCTGTAGATGATACTGTTCAGTGGATGCAGTGGATTCTCCATGATTAACAAGAGCCTGCTCAGCGCCTGTCGCTCCACCACAGATGTCAAACTGTCCAGCTCCATGCCTACAATACAGCCTGCTCCTCACCTGTTTGTCCAGGCGTGAGGCGTCCTTCTTCTTTATGCTGCCTCCCCAGCACACCACCGCGTAGAAGAGGGCACTCGCCACAACCGTCTGATAGAACATCTGCAGCATCTTATTGCAGATTTTGAAGGATGCCAGCCTTATAGTCGGCTCTGTCCTCTATTGCACAGAGCATCAATATTGGCAGTCGAGTCCAATTTATCACCCAGCTGCACTCCCAGGTATTTATAGGTCTGCACCCTCTGCACACAGTCACCTCTGATGATCACGGGGTCCATGAGGGGCATGGGCCTCCTAAAATCCACCACCAGCTCCTTGGGTTTGCTGGTGTTCAGTTGTAGGTGGTTTGAGTTGCATCATTTAACAAAGTCCTTGATTAGGTTCCTATACTCCTCCTCCTGCCCACTCCTGATGCAGCCCACGATAGCAGTGTCATCAGCAAACTTTTGCACGTGGCAGGACTCCGAGTTGTATTGGAAGTCTGATGTATATAGGCTGAACAGGACAGGAGAAAGTACAGTCCCCTGCGGCACTCCTGTGCTGCTGATCACAATGTCAGACCTGCAGTTCCCGAGACGCACATACTGAGGTCTGTCTGTAAGATAGTCCACGATCCATGCCACCAGGTATGAATCTACGCCCATCTCTGTCAGCTTGTCCCTGAGGAGTATAGGTTGGATGGTGTTGAAGGCACTAGAGAAGTCCAGAAACATAATTCTTACTGCACCACTGCCTCTGTCCAAGTGGGAGAGGGATCGGTGTAGCATATAGATGATGGCATCCTCCGCTCCCACCTTCTCCTGGTATGCAAACTGCAGAGGGTCGAAGGTGTGGCGGACCTGTGCCTCAAGTAGTGAAGCAGCAGCCACTCCATGGTCTTCATCACATGTGACATCAGGGCGACAGGCCTGATGTCATTCAGCTCACCAGGATGTGATAGCTTTAGGACTGGGGTGATGCAAGATGTTTTTTAAAGCCTCGGGACTCTCCCTTGTTCCAGGCTCAGGTTGAAGATATGCTGTAGAGGACTCCCCAGCTCCAACGCACAGGCCTTCAGCAGTTGTGGCGATACTCCATCTGGACCCACTGCTTTGCTGGCACGAAGTCTCCTCAGCTATCTGCTTACCAGGGCTGCTGTAATTGTGGATGGGGGGAAACTCTCTCCTATGCTGGTATCAGCAGAAGGATGGGTGGAGGATGCAGTACTCTGAGGTGAGAGTGGGTTAGGGTGGTCAAACCTGTTAAAGACGTTGTTCATCAGGTTTGTTCTCTCCACGTCTCTCTCGATGCTGGAACCCCGCTTCGAGCTGCAGCCAGTGATGATCTTCATCCCATCCCACACTTCCTTCATGCTGTTATTCTGCAACTAAAGCTCCAGCTTTCTCCTGTACTGCTCCTTCGCCACCCTGAGCTGGACTCGGAGTTCCTTCTGCTAGATTACTGTAATACACTCCTTTCAGGACTACCCAAGAAATGCATCAATTGGTTGAAACTAGTGCAGAATGCAGCTGCCAGAATCATAATTAAGAAAAAAAATCTGAGTAGATCTCTCCAATTTTGATGTCATTACATTGGTTACCCATGTCAATCAGAACTGACTTTAAAATACTGCTAATGGTTTACAAAGCCTTAAATAATCTTTCTCTATCCTATATTTTGGAATGCCTGTCACCTTACACTCCAACTCATAATCTTAGATCTTCGAATTAGCGTCTTCTTATAATTCCAAGAACTGTAATGCACCTAAAATCTGGAATAGTTTACTGGTAGAAATTCTCCGGGCTAATACGGTCAAGCATTTTAAAAAACTGCTAAAACCCCTTTATTTTAACATGGCTTTCTCATAGCTTCATTTTAGTGTATCCCTGTTAAGCTATATGTGCATTCAGTTTCCATTTTCATCAAGCTCCACAGTTTGTATTTTTCCCTACTATTCTCTGCTGTTCTTTTTCCGGTTTTCTGTGGCGGCGTTCTGCACCACTACCACCTGATCAAGGCACCAGGCAGTCCCTACATTGGTGGATTGAAGGCAGTGCCCCAGATGTCCATGTGACCATCATCATCACATTCTTTCATGTGAAGCCTGAAAGCCATAAGGACTGATTTAGATAATTTATGTTAGGTAGAATGCCCAGTGGGGGCATGCAGTTTCTTGGCCTTGGAACCCCTGCAGATTTTATTTATTTTTTCTCCAGCCCATCTGAAGTTTTGTTTTTGTTTGTTTGTTTTTTCTGTCCTTTGGTCCATCTGACCTTACTTTACTATTTGGTATTTAGCATTGCATAATCTTATTTTTGTTTCACTAAATAAATGTTGTTGTTGCTGTCCTGCTTACTCCTTTAAACCTTTCTTTGGCCTTTCTTTATTCCGTCAGGTAATATCTAGATGTCGACATTCCTCCTGACTTCAAGTTAATTTTGCTTGGTTCAGGAAAGGCCTTTGGAACACCCTTTGAAAAGACATTCTATGTTATACTAAGGACCACTTGCAAGGTCAGGAGAAGCCCAGAAAATTCCTGATTCCCACTGGCTATAACCCCACCTATTAGTTCCAAACATCCCTACAGGTCTGTTTGTAAGTTACTACTTAAAGGGTTCAGCCAATCCCATGTTACCACACTGTTATGTACGGTGGCTGAATACCAGAGATAAACTAATGGACTCCTCTGTCAGTTATCCACCAGGATATCTCACTGCAGGAGTTACATTTCCTTTACCAGTCTCTCCACCACACTGTATTAAAAGGGATGCTTACCTTCAATTTAACAGTTAACCAAACCTGTGTTGATATTAGAAACCATTTTTTTATGTGTTACTTGTACAAAAAGATGTACGGTACTTTAACAACTTTAAGGAACTATAGTCCCATTAAAATATTGCACATTCGATACCAAAACCCTTTTATCCATACTCTTTACATGCTGCAATACATACATTCTGCACATTTACAAGTGGCAGTTTTTTATTATAAAATATTTTAGTAGTTCAAAATCTACTCATGTTTTGTTATGTTTTAAAATAGAGAAAATTGATGGTTTATTACCTTCTAATATGCTTATGTTTTCCTGGAGATAATATAATTTCAGATTTTATTATAGTACAGTGATACCATGGAATCTGAACTTAATCTGTTCTAGAACCCTATTTGAGTTCCAAATCGTTCGAGTTCCAAGAAAATTTTTCCCCTTTAAAATAATAGAAACTGGATTAATCCGTTCTTGAGTCCCACAAACTCAAATTTTCAAAATGATTTTAACAGTAAATACACTGGATTTTAAGATAAAATATTAACAAATAATAATAATAATATTTGAATAAAAATGTAAATTAATAAGATTAAAAATTGTAGCTCTAACAGCTTTCCTCTTTCTCTTATTTCCCTCACTACACTTTTTTGGACCCATGGTGAATACACTAAGTTGTTATTATATAATAAAATAACACAAAACAGGCACAAAAGCATAAAATTAGCAGCAAAAATAGCAGTGAAAATCACACAAGATGCTTTCACTACAGCTTCCGACAACGAACTGAATGACAAAGCGTATGGGTGGCCCGAGCACTGGGGAACATAACACAAACACACACGAACAACGTGCTGGGCATTTGGATTCCAAAGCAGCGTTCAGATTTTCTAACCCAACAAGCTAGTTCAGGATCTCAGGAAGCTAAAGGCAATCATGCATTATTGGTGGTGTGGTGAGACCCACCATGGCTGGGATGCCAATCTATTGCAAGACACAGTGACAGACTGTGAGGTTAGTACAACTTACCAAACACATTATAGGTTGGCCAATACTCACACCCTAAGCTCAACACACACACAGATCCTATCCAGTTAAGTATAGATGTCTGCACAGCCTATCACTCCTCAGTACTCCACAAAGGGATTTTTAGTTTTAGCACGAACAAAACATGGGTAAGCTAGACTTAAAAGTGGGTATACCTTGGTCTTTAAGAATTACCTAAACCAAAAGGTCAACATGCCTTGGTCTCCGAGAATAAACTAGACATGTGGAGGCTTGTAGCTGCTTTTTTAAGTGTTTTCAAAATTATTCAGCTACTGGAAAGGTTCTGGCATTAAGTATAGTGTACAAACAGTCTCAGTGTCTTCATTTTAAAACATTTACTGAAATTCAAAGTAAAACAGTTTACACAGAAAATGAAGACAAAAAGTTGATAATATACAGACAAAAATAAAATGACCTTGTTTAAGGCTCAGATCTTAGTTACATTTCTTTTAAGTTTTTATATATTTACATTCACGTTTACATTCATGTTTATGGTCAGAAAACTATATGCCTCTGTGCCCTTCCTATTACAATCTCATTCAGGTCTATCTATCTGTAATGTTACATGGGATATGCAGTAAAATATTAAAAATATTCCATTAACATACTAGGAATATAGTCAAATCATCCATTATCTACATAGCCAAAGCTTCCATTCTATTATAATCAAGCAGACATTTATGCTAATTTAACATAAACATTAACTTACTAGGATTGGCTCTTAAAGAGACTGATACACTTATCAATATCAACACTAAGCAATATCACTTACTAACCAATGATGAATTACTCCCACTGTACTATGTGCGGGACATCTCACTCAGCTTGCTGACCCTGTGCAAAAGCATAGTGGCAATCTCTCCTCACCAGGTGCCCTGTATCTTTTACATCAATCACTCAAGATGTACAGTCAAAGTACAGCAATTTAAAACGCAAAGCAAAGCAGTATTTATTAAAAAAATATATCAAGTAAAATACAACAACAACAACAACATTTATTTATATAGCACATTTTCATACAAAAAGTAGCTCAAAGTGCTTTACATAATGAAGAGAAGAAAAATAAAAGACAAAATAAGAAATTAAAATAAGACAACATTAGTTAACATAGAAAGGAGTAAGGTCCGATGGCCAGGGTGGACAGAAAAAACAAAAAAAAACTCCAGAAGGCTGGAGAAAAAAATAAAATCTGTAGGGGTTCCAGGCCACGAGACCGCCCAGTCCCCTCTGGGCATTCTACCTAACATAAATGAAATAGTCCTCTTTGTAGTTCGGGTTTTTCACGGAGTCACTTGATGCCGATGGTCATACAGACTTCTGGCTTTTAATCCATCCATCATTGTTGGAACATCATGGTGCTTTGGGTAGATGGTGGTGGCGCACGCCGGAAAAGGAAACAGAAGAGAGAGTAGGGGTTAGTAGAGATTTTGAATGAATAGTTATTATAATGAATTGGATATACAGAGTATCAGGAATAAATTACAGTGAAGTTATGAGAAGGCCATGTTAAAATAATGTGTTTTCAGTAGTTTTTTAAAGTGCTCCACTGTATTAGCCTGGCGAATTCCTACTGGCAGGCTATTCCAGATTTTAGGTGCATAACAGCAGAAGGCCGCCTCATCACTTCTTTTAAGTTTTGCTCTTGGAATTCTAAGGAGACACTCAGTTGAGGATCTGAGGTTACGATTTGGAATATAAGGTGTCTGACATTCCGATATATAAGCCGGGGCGAGATTATTTAAAGCTTTATAAACCATAAGCAGAATTTTAAAGTCAATTCTGAATGACACAGGTAACCAGTGTAGTGACATCAAAACTGGAGAAATGTGTTCAGATTTTCTTTTCCTGGTAAGGATTCTAGCAGCTGCATTCTGCACTAGTTGCAAACGATTGATGTCTTTTTTGGGTAGACCTGAGAGGAGTGCGTTACAGTAATCTAGCCGACTGAAAACAAACGCATGAACTAATTTCTCTGCATCTTTCGATGATATAAGAGGTCTAACTTTTGCTATGTTTCTTAGGTGAAAAAATGCTGTCCTAGTGATCTGATTAATATGCGATTTAAAATTCAGATTACAATCAACGGTTACCCCTAAGGTTTTTACCTCCGATTTGACTTTTAATCCTAATGCATCCAGTTTATTTCTAATAGCCTCATTGTATCCATTATTGCCAATCACTAAGATTTCGGTTTTTTCTTTATTTAATTTGAGAAAGTTACAATTCAGCCATTCTGAGATACAAGTTAGACATTGTGTTAGCGAATCAAGAGATTTGGGGTCATCAGGTGCTATTGATAAATACAGCTGTGTGTCATCAGCATAGCTGTGGTAGCTCACGTTGTGCCCTGAGATAATCTGACCAAATGGAAGCATGTAGATTGAGAAGAGCAGTGGACCCAGGATAGAGCCTTGTGGAACACCATATAGAATATCATGTGTCTTTGAGTTATAATTACCACAACTAACAAAGAATTTTCTACCTGCCAGGTAGGATTCAAACCAATTTAAGACACTGCCAGAGAGGCCCACCCATTGACTAAGGCGATTCTTAAGAATATTATGATCAATGGTGTCAAATGCGGCACTCAGATCTAAGAGGATGAGAACAGATAAATGGCCTCTGTCTGCATTTACCCGCAAGTCATTTACTACTTTAACGAGTGCAGTTTCTGTGCTGTGATTTGTTCTAAAACCTGACTGAAATTTATCAAGAATAGCATGTTTATTGAGGTGCTCATTTAACTGTATAATGACTGCCTTCTCTAGAATTTTACTTAAGAAAGGCAGGTTAGAGATGGGTCTATAATTTTCAAGAGCAGAGGGATCGAGATTATTTTTCTTAAGTAGGGGTTTAACTACAGCAGTCTTAAGACAGTCTGGGAAGACCCCAATATCTAATGACGAATTTACTATGTCAAGAACATTATCAATAAGCACGCCCGATACTTCTTTGAAAAAATTTGTTGGTATTGGGTCAAGGGCACAGGTGGAGGGTTTCATTTGAGAAATTATTTTATGTAAATCAGGTAAATCTATCCTAGTGAAAGACTTTAATTTGTTAATTATGGGGTACTGGGGTTTAGGAGGATCCTTAGTGTTGGGGAGATGTACTATGTTATTTCTAATATCATTAATTTTTTGATTGAAAAATACAGCGATAGCCTCACAGGTTTTACTGGAAGTACTTAGGAGGCATTCCTTTGAGTTACCTGGGTTTAACAGATGATCAATCGTCGAAAATAAGACTCTAAGATTACTAGCATTGTTATTTATAATCTTAGAGAAATAGCAGCGCCTCTCAAGACGGACTGTGTTATTGTATTCTGCTATTTTAACTTTTAATATTTCATAGTCAATAGTTAGTTTAGTTTTCCTCCATTTATGCTCAGCTCTACGGCATGTTCTCTTTAACTCAGACACTCTTTGGGTCTTCCATGGTATAACAATGCTAGAAGATTTTTTAACTGTCTTTTCAGGTGCAACTAAGTCAACAGCAGCCCTCACTTTAGTATTAAATCTTTCCACCTTACTATTTACATTCTCCTCGCTATTATAGTTGGCACTATAAACGGACTGATTGGTTAGAATGTTTGAAAGTTTTAAAGCTGCTGAGGAGTCAAAGAAGCGTTTTTTAACAATATGCTTCTCATGAGTGTTTTCTATCATTATTTCTATATTAAAGAGTAGAAGAAAATGGTCTGATAGACCAATATCAATGACCTGCTTTATATCAACTTTTAGTCCTTTAGTAATTACTAAGTCTAATGTATGACCTGCTTTATGTGTAGGCTGATTAACGAGCTATCTCAAATCAAAAGAGTCCAGGAGGTTCATAAATTCTTTTACTTTTTGGTCACATTGATTATCTATATGAAAATTAAAGTCGCCGACTATTAAGAGTGTGTCATAGTTCGTAATTAAGATTGACATCAAGTCAGAGAATTCCTCAAAGAAAGACGCGTTGAATTTTGGAGGTCTATACAAGGATAATACTAGAATGTGAGAATCTCCCTGAATAATAATGGCGAGATACTCAAAAGACTTGAATTTACCAAAACTGATATTTTTACATTTTAACCTGCTTGAGTAAATGTTTGCTAGCCCTCCACCTCTCTTTCCTTGGTGATCAGCACGAGTAAAACTGTAATCCGGAGGCGCAGATTCGATTAAAACAGCTGCGCCATCTGAGCTAAGCCACGTTTCACTTAGTGCAATAAAATCTATTTTTTTATCACTAATAAGATCGTTGATAAAAAACGTCTTGTTAGTTAAAGCTCTAATATTTAATAGTGCCATATTCAATGTTTCGGAGGAGCAGAGATGAATACTATGTGCGTTATTGATATATGGAACAGGAATTAAGTTATTTTTATTAGCGCCGCTCTGCGTGTATTTTTTGTTTAATCTATGATCTGTTTTTATAGTTTTAATACATTGTTCATCTAAAGTAGTAACTTTAATTAAATTATTGGTATTTATGCCGTATTGCCTAGATTTTCTATGTGCATTAAGATTGGTTATTACAGTATTTATGTTGTGCACTTTTATGGAAGATTTTATTAAACAATTATGACCAAGCACAGGAGTGGCATTTCGGAAGGGGTTAAAAGCAGAGATAGATAGTCAAGATAAACAAATTACCTTGGATATGTTTTCGGAGAGGACCCGGGCGCCGAAGCTATTCGGATGCAGGCCATCTCGCTTGAAAAAACGCGGTCTTTCCCAAAAGAGGTCCCAGTTGTTGATGAACCCGATGTCTTGATTGTTGCAGAAGCCCTGCAGCCAGTTGTTTAAACCAAGCAGACGACTGTAGTACTCGTTTGATTGTCTGATGAGAGGGAGTGGACCCGAGATGAAGATCTTTGCCGATGGGGTCCTCTCCTTTGTGTCTTTAATTAATGCAGTGAAGTCTGCCTTGAGGATCTCGGACTGTCGGTGCCTTATGTCATTTACTCCAGCATGTAAAACAATTGCTCCAACTGCCCTGTTCTTGTAGATCGCCGGTGCACGTCTCGTCACATCTCGGACACGAGCACCGGGAAAACAAGAAACAAAAGATTTTCTATTAGGGCAAGTGATATTGAGGTTCCTAACAATAGAATCACCTACCACTATTACATCACCAGGAGCTGAAGGCGAACTGGGGACACTTAGAGGGTCAAACCGGTTCTGCATTACGATGCTTGCCTGTGCCGATGGAGGTGTTCTGGCCTTGAACCCCCGCCTGCATTGCTGAAATACACCGAGGTCATCATCGGTGTTGCTCCTACGAGGCGCAGGGGTGAAGGTGACTTGAGCGGCACAACGCGGGGTTGATGTTACACTGATAACAGATGGCGAGGACGGTTTATCCAACAGCCGAGCCTTCAGATCTCTGAGGTATCTTCGTCTGGACAGAAGTTTCTGAATCTGTTCATCGAGTCCCTGGAGTTCCTTGACTACAATTTCAACGCGATTCACCTCACTATCGGCCATTGTCCGCTTCTGTTTCTGCTTCCGCTTCGTGCCCTAGGAAGAATGAGAGAGAGATAGGTTAGCCCAGGGGTGGGCAGATTCAGTCCTGGAGGGCCGCAGTGGTTGCAGGTTTTTGTTCCAACCCAGTTGCTTAATTAAAAAACAATCCTTGTCAATTATTTAATTGCATGGCTTGCTAGTGCTTTAACTCTGCCATGTCAGGTCATTCTCATATCCTAGATTTATTTTCCTTTCTAAGGATATCATCCAAATGATTTGAAGTCTAAAACAGATGAGTAATTCTCAGTGCTTCACTTTTTCTCTTCACTTTCCTTCCAAGTATTTAATTAAACCAAATAGTGCATGATAAGTACACACAGGTGTAATTGAAAACAAGCTAAATGGAGAAATGCTGGTCTCTTTTGTCATTTGCATGGTATTGCTAATTAGGAGCAATTAAAAACCAAGAATACAGCTGTTTAAGACTAAAATAAGCAATAAGGGTTCAAAATCTTAATGAGCGAGACAACTAAAATGAAGCTGAAGTGTTACTTGAGCAATAAGGGTTTCTTATTAAGCAACTGGGTTGGAGCAAAAACCTGCAGCCACTGCGGCCCTCCAGGACTGAATCTGCCCACCCCTGGGTTAGCCCCTAGAAATAAATGTATATAATTATAGAAAATAGTGAATAATAATAAAGTCTGGAAATATTACCTTAAAAAGTCCAAATGCTTACAGATAATCAGCAAAGAAAGCATCAGCAACATCAGAGGAGTAGAAGGAATTATCTTAGGTGACTTGTAGATTCAGCAGTTGAGCTGATACATGGATGTTGCCTTCAATTACCAGATGAATGGAGTCTTTCTGACAGAATTGAGAGTCTTTTTCTGATGTCTCTCTTGTCCCTCGAATGGTCCATTCTTTATGCAAAAAGGCACATGTTGGGTTCTGTACTGTTCTTTTTCACACAGGATATGTGGTTTATTTTCCTTTTTGTGTTTTCTTTGTTTATTTTAAAGTATTATTTTTTTATGCGTTTATTATATGTGTTTTATTACCATTGTTCTATTTAATTAATATTTACCATCTTTGTATTTCATCATCTCCTGCGTTCTTTGTGTTTTATAACAGGCCCACCCTGATGTTACATTTGAAGGACCCTCCTCAACCCTATTTATTGTGAGGCTGAGGAATGGAATCCATCAGTGGATCATTAATATTTGGCAAGTGCTGATTTTGTGGCTTTTGGGATTTCTTGCTTTTGTTCTTGGGTTTTGCTTAATGGATTGCAAATTAAGATTTATTGCTATGGGTTGCATTTGTAAGGCAAATCCTTTTTTCCTAGCATTTTTGCCTTGGTGCTATTTTTTGTTTTTCTTTTGTTTCTTTTAAAAAATGTAATCATTTATAAAGATTTGTATTGGGTTTGTGTCTCAATTCAAAGTTTTTTTTTAATGTTTCACGTATGTACATTATATCTTGGGACATTTAAAGATAAAGTTTTAACCTCTGTGACCAGATCCTCTTTTTGGGCCTGTATAAGCTGAAGCCTGCCTGTAGAGCTTGGGATCAGACTGCCTAGGCAAGATGTATTCTGGACAGGCTGGGGAAGGCTCTGGCCTGGTTTATTTGATCTTTTAGATATTTCACGCACTTTCATCATTTTGAAATCATGCAAATCATAACACATGCAATGTGACACTACACACAGATAATTGATTAACTACTCTGGTGATGGACAGCTCTCTTTAAAAGATTTGATCATGAACATATGTTCAGAATATTTTTCTTTGTCATTGAGTGCTATCTGTTCTATCTCCAGTTCCTTTGGGGGAAAAAGAGATACATCTGAAATGTACATTATAGGCTTTCTGGTTGATAATATTAAAAGGAATGTACAGTAAGACCCTGCTTAACACAGGGGGTACATTCCAAGAAATCCCAGTGCTAAACATCCATCCATCCATTATCCAACCCGCTATATCCTAACTACAGGGTCACGGGGGTCTTCTGGAGCCAATCCCAGCCAACAAAACAGCGTTAAACGAGGTCATCTTAACACGTAAATGATGGGGAGAGGTGAAACATGACAGTGAATAAGAAACTTTATAATTTTTATACATGCATGTTATTAAAACTTTATCATTTTTATACATGTTACATGTTACCTTGTAACATGTATAATTAAATACTTCTTATTACATTAATTATAGACATTTTTATTGCTAATATTGATTTTTATTCATAAATCATTCACGAAAATCAAAAATATTTGAGTAAATACATAATTTATGTTTGTGATGGCTCTTAATGCCACTAGAAATGCAGTAGCTGCTTCTGTATCTCCACTTGCCGCTTCTCCAGTAATCTGTATGTTATGAAGATTGTTTCTGTTTTTAAATCGATGGAACCATCCTAAACTAGCTATGAAATTTTCACTGGTGTCGCCTTTTTCATTCTGAATGTGGTTAAAAATTCATTTAGCTTTTTCCATTATGATTGCTTGACTTAATGACATATTGCATTCGACTTCATCATCAATCCAGATGGAAAGTTGTTTTTCCATTTCCTCAATCACATTGCTTCTGGAACGAGTAATTTTTCTTGCAGAAGTTGGTGTGGTTGTAGTTGCTGATGATACGATTTTCTCTTTATTTTTAAAAATTTTCCATATTGTGGAAGTTGACAAATTTAATACAGTGCCGATATCAATATGACGTTCACCTGCATCTAATCGTCTGAGCACCTGCATTTTAGTTTCCAACTAAATGCTTTTTCTTGTCTCTTTATGTATTTTTTCTTTGCAACCACACATTTTAAAACTAAAAAGGGATAATTGACTGGGGAGGTGTGGTGACCAAGTCTCACTGTTTGTGGGCGGTTGGTCAGGAAGTCCTTAATCCTACAGGCACAGATGTTCGTGGATGCCCAGATGCTGTAGCTTCCTGACTAGTATCCTGAGGACAAATGTATTAAAGGCAGAGCTATAATCCATGAACAGCAGCTTGACATATGCTCCTTTCTACTTTAGGTGAGACATTGCAATGTGGAGAGCAGTGTTTAAGGCATCATCCGTGGATCTGTTTGCCCTATAGGCGTACTGGTGCTGGTCCAAGGTAGGAGAGAGAGTTGTCTCCACGTGCTCCAGAACAAGTTTCTCAAAGCACTTTGAGACAATTGGTGTTAAGGCCACTGGTCTATAATCATTGGGGGGACTGATATTGGATTGCTTGGGCACTGGGATGATGGTAGCAGATTTTAGACAGGCTGGGACAGTGGCATACGCCAGGGAGAGATTAAAAGATGTCTGTTAAAATCTCTGCAAGCTGGTGAGAACAGTCTTTGAGAACTCTACCTGGGATCCCATGAGGGCCTGCTGCCTTCTTGACATTCATAGTTTTCAAAACACATTCAACCTCATGTGTCTGCAGGGTTTACGTGTGATCAGCTGTGGCCGGCCTGGGAGTATCGACATAGTCTGATCCTTCCTCAAATCGGACAAAAAAGTGGTTCAGTTCTTCAGCCAAAGATGCATCATTTTCTACAGGCAGGTCTCTGCTGCTCTTGAAGTTAGTTATGTGCCGAATGCCCTGCTATGTACGTGCCGAGTCCTTGGTCTGGCCCGGCTGTACCACTCTCTGTCCCCTGAAATTTAGGCTGCAACATGTTATCTTAGGAGGTGCTGGACCTCTTTTGTCATCCATGGCTTCCTGTTTGGGAAAACACGGATCTGCCTATCGATGGTAACAGTATCAACACAGTTCCTTATGTAAAAGAGGACAGTTAATGAATATTCCTCAATATCTTGAGTGTGAAACAGACTCCAGTCAGTACCTTCAAAACAGTCCTGAAGCTGTGTGGATGCCCCTTCTGGCCAGGTTTTAATTGTTTTTATGATGGGTTGATGTTGTCTGATTAAGGGATGGTAGGCTGGGGTGAGGAACAGTGGCAGGTGATCTGACTGTCAAAGATGATGGAGGGAAAAGGCTCTGTATGCTCTGGAGATGTTAGTATACACACAGTTCAATGTTTTTTTCTCTCTAGTGGCACATTTCACATGTTGTTCAAACCTCGGAAACACAGTCTTCAGATTGACATGATTAAAGTCACATGCCACAATAAAAATCCCATCTGGATAAGCACTCTGATGTTTGTTTATAGCCGTTAGCTTATAGCCGAGCACCAAGCTATCCTGAGGCAGATAGTGAGGTCTACATTTAACTGCCAAGAGCTTCAAGTCTAGAGAGCATTGGCTTTCAATAATGGCAGTGTTTGTGCTCCAGCTGTTTCTAGTGTAAACACACAATCCGCCTCCGCGGTTCTTAACAGAGTCTCTGTTCCTGTCATAGCGGTGGCTAGTGAGGCCGGCTAGCTCGATAGCTGCACCTAGGATACTTGAGTGTAGCCAGGTTTCAGTGATTATCATCACACAACTGTCCTGGATGAGTGACTGTGATGATAAACAAGGCACTTAGATGTTTCCATTCTACTGATATGCTTTTTTCCCTTTTTTAAAAGTAAGAAAATGCTGTTCAATCAGAAATGCTCTGAACATGAAAGAGAGTAGGTATTCCACTGTCAACCAGGTCTTTTTTATTTTTTTCAAAAAGTAAAAAAAAAAAAAAAAAAAAAAAAAAAAAACTAGGCCTGGGGAAGTTAATTTCTGCAATTATTATGGCTTGTTTAATGCGTTAAAAAATATTGTTGCATCCCGAGCCGGTAACGAAGGAAACAACTCTGGCAGTGCTTTGGTCAGGGCAGCATTTTCATATAATTTTTTTTTTGAAATTATGAAACAATAATACAAAAAAGTTAAGTGCATATCTAAAGAATTACATATACATCCAGTACCATATTTACAGTATATACTACCTGTAAAAAATGTATGAAATATAATTCTCATTGAAAGTTTTAATATTTCATATTATGCAGTTCATAACAATATGCCACATGTCAAAATGTAGCACTGATGTTCATTTTCTGGATTTATACATACTGACATAGGTGCAGGGGAGTGTCAGGAAAAGGGGTGGGTTTATAGCAGTCCTGGTTCAATAACAGAGAAAAGTTGTTTTCTTTAAGAAGATCAATTCAATATCATTTCACATAACTGTTTTGAGTGGAACTAAAACCAAAATAAGTCTGTAGTACCTCTGTATTTAACTTGCCAGTCTGCCAGCCAGTTTACAGTGCTGACTGCCCTAATATAATGACAAATTCTATGAAATAGAAGTGTAACGATTATCCCTACCCATTATTCCAGTTTGCAGTATCTTTGTTAATTTATGCAAAGTAATGCACGGTGTCAGTTAACAAGATAGCAGCTACAGACAACTTTATGTGTGCCAAAGGCAAAGGTGTAGGTAGAGCAATGTTTTCCAACCATTTTCTGTGGTGGCACACTTTTTGTAACCCCAAAATATCCCAATCCACACGATGACAATTAAATTGGGACAATTAAATTGTTCTTCAGCAGTGCATTCAGAGTAAACAGTCGTTAGGATTGTTTCAGTTTTAATTTGACATGTCTGTGTCACATATGCTATGCCAATCTGATTAATACATTGGGTTTGCTTTCTTATTGCCTTCTTTTCAACATGCCTTTTAGGAAGGCATTCAAATTCAGTTTGTACTTGCTCAAGTAGTACTTTGTTAAAAGTTCAGGTTTAAGGTCATTGTTTAAGTTTAAACTATGCCATCATTTTTTTAAATTCCTTTGTATTCATTCTACATTAAATTTATGATTCAGTATGTATTACTTCATGATTTATGTATTAATTGTATTACATGTTTTAGTGTTAGATATGATTAATCGCAATTGGTTTCACGCATTTTTATGACTAATTAGTACATTTTTTTAATGAATTCCCAGCCCTAAAAAATACAGTGTACATTCTATATGGTATAGTTCTGTAGAAGAAGCACACTTGATCCATTGCACCACATGTAAGTAAGAAATTAGGTTTGTGTTTGTGAATACAGTTGGTAGCACTCTAGCATCTAAGCCTTAAGCTCATTACAGCCACTGCTTAACCGGCAGTACTTGACTAAAGTATGGCAACTGATGCTTGTATAGGTTTATTAAAAATCAAACAGACATTGCGTCAGTACCCTGACTTAACAGTCAACTTGCCTTGCAGCTGAGCAGGATGTTGACTCATATAATATTTGCTTTAGTGGTTGTCATCCAGAAGAGGTTGGTAAAATTTTAGTTCTGAGTCAGGATCTTTACAGACAGTTTGATTCAAGAACAGGGGACTAACTATTCATCACATTACACAAATTTGGGTTCAGCCCAAACATATATGCATGGATCAAACTACTCTATACTAGTCCAGAAGCCTCACTTCGTATTAACATTATTTGGACTACTTCAAACTAGAATGCGGTACTTGACAAGGATATCCTGGTCTTTTTGCAATAGCCATTGAAACATTGGCTGTTTCCTTTTGAAATGCATCAGAGATAAATGGGATTTTCAGAGAAGGACTTCAACAGAAAATATCATTATGTGTAGATGATACGGTACTGTATATCTGACTTACAAATTTCCATGCCAGCAGTCCTAAAAGCACTATCAGATTTTCAAAAGATATTTGGACTCAAAATTAATTTGAATAAAAGTGCACTTTTTCCAATCTCCTAGACTAGGCACTTTCCCATTTATCTTAGCATATAAGTTTAAAAATCTAGGGGTAAATATCGCAAGTAAATATAAAGATCAAGAAGTGAATAGATGATCCACCCTTCATCTCACATTAGCAGGTTGAATTAACATTGTTAAGATGAACACCCTTCCCAAGCTTCTACTCCTATTTCAACCCATTCCCACAGACATTAACAAATCTTTTTTTTGAAGAAATTACATTCAATCATAACCACATTTATTTTACAATACTATTTTGGGTATTGGAACAGCTGTTGTAAGACATGCATGCTGTTGTTTTTCAACAGGGGCAGTACCTCTCTATTAAAGGAGGCAGGACAGTCAAAAAATCAGTGAGACGAATGGCTCCCTGCCTAATGATAAATGCTGTTGCCCAGTTGTGTAACTGGACAGGTATAGGAGAGAAAATCACTTTGAAGGACCTCAACCTGAAAAACATCATCCACAGTATGTCTATTTTTTCCATATGTTTTTTATAGGCACTAACAAGCATCAGTCCTTCTGGATGCCAGAGTCAGTATATTATAAGTCTGTGTTTATTATTTCAGTCATGCTCATTAACACACTGGGATAGATCAGTGCTCCGCAACCTTTTCTCACCTACGACACACCAAAGTTCTTCCTAGAATTCCGCGGCACGTCAAAAGCTAAAATATATAGCAGTGGCGTAGCTATAGCGGGGGGTTGTATTCCGCTCCGAGCGCCAGCTATTTAGGGGCGTCCAAACTACGGTACTTTCTTTTTTTTTTGTTCCTTGAGGAGGCGCAAAAAAAAAAAATTTGTTTCAGCTTTGGGGCGTCAAATTTTTCACCGCCCCGGGCAACATGATCTCCAGCTACGCCACTGATATATAGATATTAATTTAATACACAAATTTTGCAATAAATTTTCATTTTTTATTATAAGTATACATTTATTATAAGTATACATACATAAAAACTATACTACATTAACTTTTATGCAATCTTAATAATTATTATAACACAATGACTGATTAATGTGATACCTGCGCTTGTTTCAATGAACACAAAAGTTTTATATTCGGCTCAATATTTGACAGCGCAACCCGAAGTTCTTGGTCAAGATCTTTTAAGCATGACCGCTTATCATTTTTAATTAACACAAGAGTTGTTTGTCTATTTTGGCGTAACTGGGATGGTTTGAATTTAGATGGCGATTTAGTTTACTGGGTGCCATTGCCTCGTTTGATAGCTGATCGCCGCAAATGATGCATTGTGGCTTTGGAGCCGTTTCGTCACCACACCACGAGAATCCATATCGAATGTAGTCTTCGTTGTACTTCCTTTTCACAATCCTCTTTGGTTTTTTTTTTTTTGCAACACTTGTGCTGGGTTCTTCATCATCTGTACGTGAAGACGAATCTTTTCCACGTAAAAATGTATCCATATTTAAAGGGGTATAAAACTAAATATGAATCACACGATGAACGTTAACCATACACAGTTCAGCAACACAACTAATAGTAATGAATGATAACTACTGTCGCAAGACGAGTGAATGCGACGTAGCACGACTAATACGTCGGCTTGAATTGAATCTAGGTGAGGGCACGGAGCGCTCAGCCTATCAAAGCATACTACGGAGTTGTCTGGTGACTACATAGGGCCTACGTCGTAGGCGACAGGCGCCAGGCGATGGGATTTATTATTTCAGAGAAATGACACATAAAATTATGAAACCTTTAAAAGGCTATTTACGCGAATATTTCATTGCACGTATTCTCGTTATTGCGTTTCTAAGGAGGACTGTTGAAATATTATTTAGTTAGAAAATTGTCTTATTTGACCGCGTCACACCTGTATCGGCTCAAGGCACACCATTGTGCCGTGGCACACCGGTTGCGGAGCACTGGGATAGATAACAGAAGTTAACAACAAATATCTGTGTGATGGCCGGAGTAATCAGGAGAAATCCTACCACAAAGGAAGCTACTGAAGAGGAATTGGAGCGGGAGGTGACTCAGTTTCTGAAAGGTGCCTCTGACAGAGATAGGGGCCAAAAATGGCAGGGAATGAAAGTAGAAAAGTATTTGTAGTGGAAGCTTTAACTGTGTTTACACTAAACACTACTTTATCTGGTCCTTGTTCTTTTTCTATCCCATATTAATTCTCTTTTTTTCTTTTTGCTATCTTTGTACAGGAGTTGTTGCATGTGTAAGGACAAGACTGCAGGGAAAAAATGTGTATAAAACTGTACAATATATTATCAGTACTATCATAATTATTATTATTATTGTTGTTGTTGCATATTCTTTGCTTCAATAAAAATATCATGACTTTTAAAAAGTGTATTGTAGACTAGTTACATTTTTGCCTATATGAGTGGTGGCCAATTAATGAACTGCAAACAACAATATTTAATATTAAGATAAAATGAAAAAGCATACAATGGCTGAAGGGCAGGTTTCTGTCAACCACTAGCTGCTGTCGATGTGCCACCCAAAAGTCGATGTGCAAAATTCCGGCAGATTACTTATGGTATAGAATTTTAATCAAATATTTTTAATCAATACATGATAATTTTTACAATTTAATAGAAGCATATAATTAAATGGAGTTGTAACAATGGATCATTAAAAGCAAAAGGAAAAGGACTGAAGGTAACTAAAGGGTTAACTAAACATGGCTTAAAGCATAAGCATGTGACGGTTGCCTCATCTTAAGAGACACCATCAAGGTAATTAATAAGGTTAAAATGAAGTAATTGAGTAATAAACACCTTCTTAAATGTGAGAACAAACTAGTGAGAAAGCCTAAGCACTCTTATTTTGAGATGAATGGGAAAACCATGGCCCCCACATTCTAACGTGTGCCCCTAGGCCAGGATCTCTGGCTGGCCCTTCACCTAGGGTTAATGAAAACGTGATACCCAATAGGATTTAAAATAAAATAAGTGGGGTTAATGATGCAAAAACATAAGAAGTATTATGCACATTTATTGAATATATTTATAAAGTAAAGATCCTAATGAAAAACTTACAATAGTATCAAAAATTATTGCAAAATCTGTTTTCTAGCTTTCTTTGACGAAAAATTTTCAATGACCTCACTAAAATCAACATGTTTAGCTAAATCATTTATAAACTAATTGTGAATATAAATATAATTGTTTGCGTTTTTAGCTTTAAATATAGGTATACAATTTAGCTGAAGATCCGTACGGTTCTATGACGCTTAGATTTTCATGTAGTCCGGCATTTTTGATATACTTTTCTAATGTAGGGTTTCCTATAGGAAATTTTCTGACTAAAATAATGGCGGTTGTCGCAGGCCTCAATTTTCTTGCAAAAAGCCAGAAATTACGTCTTTTTGAAAATGGCGGCAATTTTGAAAAAAACTGAAATTTTAACTTTAACTCTTTATATCTGCAGAAATAAGAGACATAAATGTTTAATTTTTTTGTGTAGTATTTCTTATTTATTTGTGTTTAAAACCACGTATAATTTGTTTAAGTTCATTGTTTATAATATTTATAAATAAAGAATATATAAAACTATATGACACCAAATCAGCAATTAATATCAAAATTTTCGACCAGTGGAGAGGTCTACGTTTTATTTGGATTCGTAAAATGTCAAAGCGAGAAAGTTGTAGAAAAATGTATGTAGAATTTTTTTTATCTGAATCTTTTTTTGATATTGTTTTTAGTTTTCAAAATATTTTATGCTGTAGTTGACAATCAACGCTGTAGGATCAATTCTTGCTTTCTGTTCATACGTTTTGTTTGTGCATAATATCTACTCATCCCGTGCCGGGCCCCTGTGATTCCGGGCCCCCTGGCTAGAGCCCTGTCAGCCCCCCCTCCCTTGTGGGGGCCATGGGAAAAACCCATAGGAAACCCCTATTAACGAAGCAGTGTTTAGAATAATGGAAGAACTGACATGTATACGAAGTTACTGGTGGCTGCATATTAAGAGTCAGATGATGTGATGTATTAGATAAGGCAATGGTAACAGAAAAGTATAAAAAGGAACAAATTGTTTTATTGATTGTTGACTGCATGGCATGAGACATTTGTGCATATCTATGTGCAAATAAAAATCGTTCTGTATTTTCACCTGGGGCCTCATGTATAACGCCGTGCGTAGAACTCACACTATAACATGGCGTAAGCACAAAAGCTGGAATGTGCGTACGCACAGAAAAATCCAGATGCAGGAATCTGTACGTACGTAAACTTTCACGTTCTTCCACTACATAAATCCCGATCAGCGTGAAAAGTAACGCACGTGCACGTGCCTTCTGTCCCGCCCCAACTCCTCCCAGAATTACGCCTCTTTGAATATGCAAATCGATATAAATAGCCTTCTGAGAAAAGACAATGGGAAAAGCACGGGGGAAAATATAAGAATTTCAGCGAATACCAAGTGGAGGCAAAGGAAAAACGTACTATTTGTTGGTTTAAACAGTGGTATAATCAACAAAATGAAGTTGATCGAGTGACAGAGTGTCGGAGAAACTCGAAAGCTCAAGTTCACAAAGTCGCACAGTGCCCGAAATAAAAAATAAATCACATATCAAAGTCGCCGTGAAAAGGCAAGTCGTAGCCCACCGTCTGAGTGTCATATGAAAGCTTATTAGGGTAAATTTCCACTTTAACCACGTAGTTTATTTTGCCATTAAAGCAGAACATCATAAACTTCATCTTAAAATCATTTAATTTACTAGTTTCTCAAATCCCATTGTAACTAAAGTAGGACGTTAAATGCTTTGTTCTGTATTTGATCTTCTTTGTGCTCTGTGTGTGAATCACTACCTGCTTCTTAAACAGGCTTTCTCTTTCTCCGACAGGACACATAATCCATTACATTCGTGATATTACAGCTCTCTGAATAATTAAAATACTGAGATGTATACGTGATATCTTTTTCATGATGATAGGAATGAAAGCATGTTATTAAACATGGGAACACGGTGGCGCAGTGCTTGTTCATATCTCATGCAAGAGGTTTGCTGCGCCATGCGCGACCTTCAATAACATAATTTATCACAGCAGTACTGTCTCCTTCAAACGTACTAACCTCCAATTCCTGTCCTTACTTTTCTTTCTCCAAATACCCAATCGCCACACAATCAGCTATGTAATAGACGTGAAGCCATTTGTAAGCTTAGAACACCGATTCTTCAAAACTTTTAAGGAACATTGAAATATCTTCGTAGTACATTTTTAATTATTCTATCCGTCTATCTCTCCAGTGTCGCATCAGCGCAAGAATACAACGCAATGCAGGAACAATCCCTGAACTAGCTAGCGCTGCGGCACCGTGTCCTCACATGTTTAATTAATATCAATACAGATTATTTAAATGAAGTTAAAGTTTTGTCTGTATAATATAATCAACATATTTTGCTACATTTCATCTTAAAAATGAATACCATCATCATATGTAAATACGCGCTTTATAAAGTGGCGCATGTTGTGCAATATTATAACTGTAGTGCAAGTTTACAGTGAGGTAATTGTACTTATAAGTAAACAGTTCTACAAGGAGCACTTGATGGACTGATTGAGTGCATTTTAGAGTTCTTGGGATGAAACTTTTTCTAAACCGCGAAGTCCATACTGGGAAGTCTCTAAAGCATTTTGCCGTGGCTGAGTCAGCGTCTGCTTCATGCTGTATACCGATAATTCTCTTTTCGATCAGCTGCTGCTGTGATTCCCCACTCAGATACAGTGATATAAAAACTCTGAGTGGTGCAGTGAGAGTAATATGGAAAAAGATGATCTGCTGTGGCAACCCTTAACGGGAGCAGCTGAAAGAAGAAGAAGATGCAGTGAGAGTTACAACGCTAAAGCAGTTATGGTATTTGGAATACTATGGCTATTCCCTGGACCATTATATTGCTGCAGGTTAATTACAATCAGATGCATTACACTAATAAACAATATGCAGTTAGTTTCAGTTTATTTATAAAGCCGCGTCAGGAATGTGGAGCTAAGAAAGAAAGGGCGACCACACAGAAACAGTAGTACTGCATTGACGCTGGTTGCCGCCAGTCTGCAAAACCGAGCGGAGAAATTGTGTACGCCAAAGTATGAAGTACCGTGGAAATGTGCATGGCTTTACGCCAAGTTTAGGTTTTATACATCGCGATTTGAGCGTGGAAACGTTCGTACATAACATTTCTGTGCGTACGCACCGTTTATACATGAGGCCCCTGGTCTCCAAGAATGATTTATTTGAAAACAGAGGAAAGTTTTTTCCACAACAGTGGCGGCCACTGGACACTGCTGTTTTGGCTTCTAGCAGCCCACTAGCAGCCCACTGGACCTTTGCTATCAGGGGAATTTACAACTCTCACTCCACTGATTTAATCCATTGCCCTATTTAATTTTGAAAGAAAGTAAGTCACAAGGGTTGAGAATGACGGTGTTATGATTACTCTGCATCCACAAAACAGAAAAGGGTGAGGCCTTCCAAAATGGCCCACAAAACAGATCTCACCGTTTAAATAAACCTGATCCCAGGAAAATAGGAAGCATAAGCCCTGACTGTAAGCCCCTCAAAATGGAGATAAACAATTTAACTTCAAATAATAATAAATTGTATCAAACTCACTATGGAGAGAACCGTGAAACTCTGTATGGAGCAGAGAAGAGTCACACCCAGAATCTTTATAAATTAAGATTATTTACTAACCTTCATCTAAACATTTTAATTCGACATAGCTCACTTTGATGACATAAAAGTGATCAAAATAACTACAGGTAGACCTTCACTAATTCATCTTCCTATAATCCGGTTCCTTTGGTAATCTGACATTGGTGTTGGATTAGTACTAAAATTTTAACTTGGGTATCAATACCATCTTTCTGTTTCAAAGCAATTGGGTCTCCAATGAAGTCACAGATTGGAGATCCAATTGCTTCAAAGTTCTGACTTTCTGGATTGTTTTTTTTTTTGCCAAATATTTTCAATCTGTGGTTTGTTGAATTGTTTGTTGACTGTATCACAGTTTCTTATTGGATTGTCTGTTTTTTGTAACTTTTCTGTTGCTGTTTTTAGGATTCTGATTTTTGGTTAACTTATTGGGACTTGATTGCTGTGGATTGTCTTTTAGGCAACTCATTTGTTTCTTTGTATTTTAATATTTTTTGTGAATAAATCTTAACAATAGTAATCAAATATTTAGAATCATCAATTCAAAATGTAGAAAACTGACCTGCAAGTAAATAAAAAAAATTTTGAATCTTGAAGAATATTATTAAGTCCTGTAAATGATAACAATCTCAGTCTATGGCTGTGAAGGGTAACTGGCTTGGCCTGGCTTGTGGATATGAAGAAAAAGTGAGTGCACATTGTGTTATATCTGACAGCAAGTGAACAGTGTAAAGTGGAGCTGGCAGCAATGTGCAAGCAGGAAACACAGTATTAAAAAAAGATATTTGGAGCTGCATGGAAGGAGCAGTGGAAGATCAGAGTGGTGGCAGCAGCATTGGAGGGCGGCTGAGAAAAGAGAACAACTCCAGTAAACCACATGTGAGGGAGAAAAGGAGAAACACTATGTTTCACAATGTATGAAGCTACCAGCACCAGTGATGATAAAATATCAGCCAACGACACAAATTAATCACAGAAAATGAAGATCTTTCAACACACTGTACAATCTACTGATGGTCAGTAAAAAAATGATCTCAAAACTCACATTAAGAGCACAAATGAAAATGATTATTCAGATATTTCAATTTTTTTCAATGGGCAAAGTGCTAAATTGCATTAGGTACACAGCATGGTTCATTAGAATAACAATGACTACTCCAAAATAGCAAAACAGTAAGACGTACAAGTTTGAGTACCCCAAAACAAATGTGTTTCTAGATGACATACTGCATTTGGGCATATCATGGAGAATTACATTTATTTGCTTGGTAGACACTTTTATCCAAACTTACAACAGAGGTAAACATAATCAAGCAACATTAGGCTAGGGCCTGTTTGTTCAGCAAGTGTAATACAACAGATAACAAAAGTGGATTGTCACAAGTGAAAACAGGTAATAAGTAATAATTTACAATTATAGGTTATAATTGATAAAACAATTAAACTTAAACAACAAATATCCAACAATATAAAAGATTACAGAACATATCTTTTTTTCCTTCAAACAACAGATGGGTCTTCAAATGCTCCTTAAATATATTGAGGGAGTCAGCAGTACGGATGGAGCTGGATAGTCCATTCCACCAACTGGGAACTACACAGGAAAAGAGTCTGGATTGAGACTTGATACCACACAGAGGTGGCAACACCAGACTGGAAATTAGAAAAAATGTGATTGTACAAACTAAGCTCACTTCGCTATATAAGTTAAACAGTCAGTCAGTCATTATCCAACCCACTATATCCTAACACAGGGTCACAGGGGTCTGCTGGAGCCAATCCCAGCCAACACAGGGCGCAAGGCAGGAACAAATCCCGGGCAGGGCGCCAGCCCACCACAGGGCACACACACACGCACACGCACACACACACACACCCACACACCAAGCACACAACAACAACAACATTTATTTATATATCACATTTTCATACAAATAATGCAGCTCAAAGTGCTTTACATGATGAAGAAAGAGAAAAAAGACAAAATAAATAAGAATTAAAATAAGGGAACATAGAATAAAAGTAAGGTCCGATGGCCAGGGAGGACAGAAAAAGCAAAAAAACTCCAGACGGCTGGAGAAAAAAAATAAAATCTGCAAGGGTTCCAGGCCACGAGACCACCAAGCCCCCTCTAGGCATTCTACCTAACATAAATGATCAGTCCTAATTGTATTCAGGGTTCTCATGGAAGAACTTGATGATGACGGTCATGTGGACTTCTGGCCTTGTAATCCATCAGTGTAGGGACATCACGGTGCTTTGATCGGGTGGTCACACTAGGGACAATTTAGGATCGCCAATGCATGTCTTTGGACTGTGGGAGGGAACTGGTTGCACCTGGAGGAAACCCACACAGACACGGGGAGAACATGCAAACTCCATGCAGGGAGGACCTGGGAAGCAAACCCAGGTCTCCTTACTGCGAGGCAGCAGCGCTACCCACTGTACCACCGTGCCATCCTTCGCTATATAAGTTTTAACAATTTGAATATGTTGTATTACTGAAGTGAATTTACCACTTATTTCAGTTTTGCACAAGATCTCCCTCTGCTGGAAGATCTGGTGCAGTCATCTATTTGCCCTTTGTGCACACAGGCCAGTTTGTTGTGAATCATCCTTGTGTAAAGAAGCTTGCTGACACTGAGTCTCAAAAGCCTTTCTTAGAAATGGTTCAGGATTTTATGATTTGCTGTGATATGCATATTAACAAAAATCACCTGCTATTGATATGTGTGGGCGTATGAGGGATGATGGGATGGCACCCCCTCCAGTTTGGGCTCCTGCTTTTTGGATGACACTGCCATGAAATGCTTTTGACTGTGCACAGCCATAAAATGTACTAGTTGGGTTATAAAATGGATGGATGGATAGATGGATGGATAAACAGAAATAGCACTTGGTTGACATTTTTTATTTCCCTCAAGCTTTTCCTTAATGACACCAAAAGAGAAATTAAGAGCTAATGAGAATGATTGACATGTACGGGGTAAATTGTCTGTCAAGAATTAGCATGTTAATAAGTGTGTTTAATTGCAACTGCCAATCTAATTTAGCAACATGAAACATTCTAAAATAGCACCTTTAATTATGAATTCAGAAGTAATCAACATAATATAAATGCTGTAAAGTCTAAATGATCCCCCATGCTTTAACATATTTAATCCAGAAAAGGGAAACAAACAGTCAAAAAATATAATTCTGGAAAAAAGAACATTTGGCACCTTGACAATATTTTTTAAAAGTTTATTTAAAGAGGATATAGCATTTATTTTTTTCTGAAACATTATTTCATTTGTCCATGATTTTCTTCAGAAAATGTAAGAGCCTCTGATTCACTGGGATGAGCAATTTGTGGAGAGACAACCGATTTTCTAAATCTCTAGTCTGAAACGCATTTCCAATTTACATCCACATAATCATTTTACAAAATTAATTAAAATTACTTGATTAATGAGAAAAATGTTTTTCTAACAGAGACAATTTATTATCTTTCTTAAAATATATTAATTCTTAATATTTATTTCTCATGTCTGTTACAGATTTGCAATAATAAAATGAGATGAGAAGAAATGCAAAGAATGCTACTGCTCCGATAGAGCTGCGTTATACTTTACATTTCTAAATATCAATATTAATTATTAAGATTGAATTATTTTTGCATTGTCACGAGAAGCAATAGAGGCTTCTGTTAGGCATTATTAGATTGCTAAAATGTATTGTAAATATGGTATAGGGGAACAGAATGTTGTCATAAATAAATACTAATATAATACTGTCTACATTTTGTATTTTTAGTCTCACAATCCCCAGTATCTCATTTCCATAATAATGGCTGAATAAAGTACAAATATTAATCAGCAGCATTGCAACATTTCCATCCATCTCTCAGTTTTCTGAGCCTGCTTATTTCACTTCAAGGCTGCATGTAGTTGGGCTCGATCCTGGCACAACTGGATGCCAAGAACCAACCCTGGAAGTACCAGCAAGCCTTGCTAGTCCAGCACAGGGCACATTCTTGCACACTCTTATTGTCATGTCTAGATTTGATTTTAGAAAACAATGAAATTAGCCCAAATCAGAGAAAGAAAAGTAATAAAAAAAAGGAAAACAGGAATATGAATAAGTAGAGAATATCTGACATACCAAAGGACTGTGGTGTGAGGGTGTCATGGATGCTTGAAATGGAACTGATGTAAGAATCAGTCAAGCAAATGAAGCCACAAGACATGACCAGTAGCAATTTTCAAGCACTAGAAAAAATTTTGGACTTCCTTTCACCCAATGCTACTCTAAAACTGATAAATCAGGTTTGGATGGGTTTTAAATAGGTTGGAAACAGTTTAGCATTGAAGTTACCACTGTTGCTTCACAGGTACAGTCACCTAGATGAAATTCCTTTCCCTCTCACAGTATGTTTGGAGTTTACACCTTTTTCTCCAAGTCCTAACATGTCTTCTCTAGGCACACTCAAGTCTTTTTGCTAGAAGGAGCAATCTAAGCAACCACTTGGAGCCCCATGTCCAGTGTGCATCCCCCAATCCACCAAGACATGATGGTGTTTCAGAACTTACAAATTGTGTTACTAATGTTACAGTAGTGAGAATAACAGAACATCTGGCTATGATGCTTTCCCTGTTTCTCTAAGAAGAACTTCTGTATGTTACTGTAGGGTGACAATCGACTTCCGATATTAATGTCTTAAATAAAATCTGTCAATTTCTATTAAGCCGCATGAACAGGATAGCAAATTCAGACTTAACAAAATCATGAAAGATAATAAATAACACATTAAAATTAAGAAAATGTAATTGTTCACAGAATTGTATTGCATTAAGTTCAGATTCCATTTTAATATATTATTAGTATGGTGTATTTAAAATATTAAGAGGAGATGCATCATTATAATATAAACATACAGTAAATCTGCATCCGGCGCCGCCGTGAGTGGCAGCCTTTTCAGCAGCTTGTGAATTTCCCATTGGGATTAATAAAGTATCTATCTATCTATCTATCTATCTATCTATCTATCTATCTATCTATCTATCTATCTATCTATCTATCTATCTATCTATCTATCTATCTCTAAATGCAACAGTTAAGTGATCACATGGGAAAGGTGATATGTAAATAAAAATTTTTTGTTATTATTATTAGTTTGAAATCATAAAATATTTCACATTTTCACAATTCTAAATCATTTGCTTATTGCTTTGGATAGTGGGGTCACTGGTTTAATAGTTTACCCAGGTTAGTCAATTAGTCCAGGTCATTGTTTTATGTTACACCCATACCTTTCATGTACAATGCCTATAAAAAGTATTCACATCTTGGAAGTTTTCACATTTTGTCATTATACAAAATTGAATATTATTAGATTTAATTTGACCTTTTCGGCACTGATTAACAGTAAAAAAAATTTAATGTCAAAGAGTAAACAGCTATCTGCAAAGTGATCTTAATTTATTACAAATATAAAGCACAACATTATTCACTCCTTTAATATAACACATCTAAATAATCTCTGGTGCAGCCAATTGGTTTTAGTAGTTGCTTAATTAGTTATACAGAGATCAGCTGTCTGTAGTCGAGGGATTTCAATTTATTGTAATATAAATGCACCTCATCTACAAGTTCCAACTTGTGGTGCTTCAATATTGTAACCTAACCTACAAAATGAAGACCAAGATCAAGAGAAAATGAAGACTGGAGGCCAAATAGAAGGGGACCAAAGACTGCAGAAAGGGTAACTAGAAGACTCACCAACTGAGAGGAGAAACCAAACTCAACCAAGGAGAAGGGAAACTAAAAAGCCCCAGCAGCTGAGAGGGGAAAGTAGGGAAACCACAGATAGAGGACCAAGGAACCTTATCCTGAGGGCCAGAGCACACACTAGGGGTCTTGTATATGGGAACCAGAGCCAGAGGCTAATATCAAGAGTGACGGCATCCTGGAGCACAGAGTCAGAGCTATGAACACCTAGAAAACCTCATCCTGAACCAGAACTAAAGGTCTAAGCCAATGACCTTTTCCTGGAAGACAGAGCCAGAGGCTAAAGAAATCCAGAGGGAAGCTTCATCGTGAACCAGAGCCAGGGACCTGCACCCAGGGTTCTATCCTGGAAATCAGAGCCTGATGCTATAGAACTCAAAGAGAAACCTTATCCTGAGCCAGATCCAGGGGCCTATGTTCAGGGTTTTATCCTGGAAATTAGGCAGAGGCCAACAAGGAACCAGGGCTTTATCCTGAAGAGCCAGAAGCCTGATACAAGCGGATAGGTCCGGGAGGGAGGATAGAAGCACCTTGCACAGCTCAAAGTCCTCACCTGAAATACAGGGAGGACTCGTAGGGAGACATGCTCTGATGTCCTGTAGCATTAGGGTCAGCCAGTGAAGTGTAGAGCTAAAGCATGCAAGCAAGAGAAAGAGTTAGGAGTCCAATGATTGCAAGACAAGGGCCAGGACCCCCTTTCAAGTCCACAGGAAAGCAACCCCCATCAGACTGGAACAAGGGAAACTTAGGGACAACATGTATCTGGAAAGGAAATCCCAGGGCCGGATTTTCCTATAGGCTAACTAGGCTTCAGCCTAGGGCCTCAAGATCAAGAGGGGCCTACATTCAAATTGTTAGCAAAATTTTATTATCTCTCATGTAATTTACAAACTTAAAAATGGAAGGTGAAAGGGCCTCATAAGTGGAATAGCCTAGGGCCTCTTTTCATATAAATCCGGCCCTGGGAAATCCTGTCATGGATGGGACAGGCCTGACTAGAAAAGGGCCACTGTCCAATTAGAAAAGACTGATTTGCATAAACCATGGAGCATTATGGGAGACTATTTGTTTAAAACTGCAGAGCATCATGGGAAAACAACTTTGGACAAGAAGGAAGAAAAGTATTGATCAACTGGAAATTAATCATCCAAAGAGTAAAAGAAAAGAAATCTGCAATATGGATTAAGGAGACTTCAAAATTGGAATCAGCAAAAATATGGGAAATTCTATCACGTAAATATCTGCCCAGCAATTTGAAAGACCTAGCGTTGCAGACCGTACACGATATCCTTCACACAAATAACAACCTCTTTAACACTAGAATCCCTGAAGCCTACGAAAAAACTCGTAATCCCAGGCCACCTTTAATTCCTTCGCACCTTTCCATCAGCGTCTTTTATTTTGTAAATGTGTCAATCAGTACAAGCAGCAAGCAACCTGCTATCCCATATCCCTCCCACCACCTAATCAAAGCACGGTGATGTCCCTACATTGATGGATTGAAGGCCAGAAGTCCACATGACCATCATCATCAAATTCTTGCATGATAACCCTGAATACAATGAGGACTGATTTAGGTCATTTATGTTAGGTAGAATGCCTAGAGGGGGCTGGGCGGTCTTGTGGCCTGGAACCCCTGCAGATTTTATTTTTTTCTCCAGCCGTCTGGAGTTTTTTTGTTTTTTCTGTCCTCCCTGGCCATCGGACCTTTAAATTTATTCTATGTTAAATTAGTGTTCCCTAATTTTAATTCTTATTTATTTTGTCTTTTTTCTCTTTCTTCATCATGTAAAGAACTTTCAGCTACATTATTTGTATGAAAATGTGATATATAAATAAATGTTGTTGTTGTTGTTGTGTGAGGTACCAGGAATTGTACAGGGCAAATGATTCAGTATATCGTGATTTGGAAACACATGCATTTCATGTGTGTTCCGTGTCTACAACAATCTGTGTAAGTGTAGGATGAAAGGAAATGCGACACAAGAAATGCTGAACACATACTTAAAGCAGAAACATTTTCCATGTTATACTAATAATGACATGAAGTGTATAATGTGTTAAGACTTTAGTCCAAATATCAAATAAAATGCAGACAGACTTTATTGGGCACATACACTGTCAGCATGGCACTGCCAGATCTAAACATCAGCGTGGTGAATTGTTCACATACTGTACTAAAGTGACTATAGCTGCAGGTGGAAGTTCCCGTCACACTTTATGGTGCCAAGCAGAGTTGTGATGCAGTGCAGCAGTCTACTAGTCAGTGAAAGTGCTGTGAAGAAGCTGTCTGTTGTTAAGGTTCTGCCTTTCTCCAGTATGATAGAGGTCACGGGACATTGTATCTTTGATTGCTGGTACAACAAATAGTTCTCAGCAGGCATCAACCACAGCACCAACTGTTGTCATCGCTGCTCTTGTGAAAAGAATAAAGATAAACACCATCAACTCAGAGAGGGAGAGGCAAGTTCATTGTACCATGTGAACAACACTAAGAGAATAACACTGAATAATATAAAAGACTAGCAAAATACCCGCGCTTCGCAGCGGAGAAGTAGTGTGTTAAAGAGGTTATGTAAACATATATATACATATACATATATACATATATATACATATCTACATATGCACATATCTACATATACATATATATACATATATATATATATATATATACACATCCACATATATATACACATATCAACATATATATATACACATACATATACACACATACATACACACACACATACACATATATACATATACACATACATACATAGTGCGTTGTAACACGGGCTGTGATAGTTACATGGGAGGGAGATGACAAATCACAGCTTCCCGCTTTCTAATCGGGCTTGTGATTGGTGCTTTGACTGATGCCCAGATCCCACAGTATCTCCCCTTAGGAGAGGCGTTAGGCAAGTGTAATTGAATAGCGGTGCTGCAAGTTTAGCTTTACACCTGTTTTTAAGGCTTATTGACTGAAAGGGGCTTTCATGAAAAAAGTTAGGGCTTTGCTACAGGATACACCCTCCACAAGTTAAGGAAGTAAAAATAAAGGTATATATTTCTGTTTTATTTAAACCTTTTAAGTTTGTATGCGGGCGGTATGGTGGCGCAGTGAAAGGTGCCAGTTAGGAGACCCGGGTTCGCTTCCCTGCGTGGAGTTTGAATGTTCTCCCCGTGTCTGTCTGGGTTTCCTCCCACAGTCCAAAGACATGCAGGTTAGGTGCATTGGCGATTCTAAATTGTCCCTGGTGTGTGGGTGTGTGCGCCCTGCGGTGGGCTGGCACCTTGCCCAGGGTTTGTTTCCTGCCTTGTGCCCTGTGTTGGCAGGGATTGGCTCCTGTATTTAGGATATAGCGGGTTGGATAATGGATGGATGGACATTTGTATGCATAGCCCCATTTGCCCGTTTTCGTTTTTTTTCTTTCTTCAGTAATATTTCAGCAAACCCGGAGCTTGTCAGTTCAAATCCTGGTACTGACACCACTGTGTGACCCTGAGGAAGTCACTTCACCTGCCTGTGCTGCAAAAAACAAAAGTAATGTAACAAATTGTACCTCAGATGTTGCAAGTTGCTGGAATAAAGGCATAAGTCAAATAGATAAATATGTTTTATACACATAGGAACTATTCATTTATTTTCAGTTAAGTCATCTGCAGCAAATCTTTATAAATGAGGGTTTCTCCTTTTTAGATAGTGCAAACTGTTTCTTCTTCATTGAGGTTTTCTCTTGGAGAGCTTTTTTCATTTCATTGAAAATTAAAGCAGCAGCTGCCAAAATATGTAGCTTTCTTATTAATTTTTCAACATTGTGTAAAATAACTTTATAAAGTAACATAAAAGGTTTAAATACTGGTTATCCTTTTACACTAAAATATTACTAAAGAGATACAAAAAAAGTAAAATGCATATGTTTGTTTTTCTTTAAGGAGATTAAATATAACTGAAGAAAGAAAAAAAAAAAACTAAAACAGCCAAATGGGGCTATGCATACGAACTTAAAAGGTTTAAATAAAACAGAAATATATACCTTTATTTTTACTTGCTTAACTTGTGGAGGGTGTATCCTGTAGCAAAGCCCTAACTTTTTTCGTGAAAGCCCGTTTCAGTCAATAAGTCTTAAAAACAGGTGTAAAGATATTGACAATAAGCTACGCAAACCCACCAAGACATGCAATCGTTTAAATCAAGGCGTGAGTCGAAAAACACCATCCCATACTATTAGTTAACGATTAACACATTTCTATTTGTATTGTAAGCATACAATACAACTGATAATATGTTGCGCTTATTTATCTGGTGTACCGACATTTTTGCGCATTTAACGGCTGAAATCCAACGTGGTTTGTGCCCTTCACAATGAAAACAGTTTGCATTTACCCTTTTAATAAAAGGCGAGCTTTTAAGCCTGAGAAATCACCCCGTAAATGCACACGTTTAATTGCACATGTGTTAATACTGGTTATCCTTTTACACTAAAATATTACTAAAGAGATACAAAAAAAGTAAAATGCATATGTTGTTTTTCTTTAAGGAGATTAAATATTACTGAAGAAAGAAAAAAAAAAACCTAAAACAGCCAAATGGGGCTATGCATACGAACTTAAAAGGTTTAAATAAAACAGAAATATATACCTTTATTTAAACTTCCTTAACTTGTGGAGGGTGTATCCTGTAGCAAAGCCCTAACTTTTTTCGTTTCAGTCAATAAGTCTTAAAAACAGGTGTAAAGATATTGACAATAAGCTACGCAAACCCACCAAGACATGGAATAGTTTAAAGCAAGTATCATTACATCTTCCTTTCTTAAAGAGAAGTAAGGCAGTACTTATAAGCTTAGTAATGTTATACATTTCAAATGCTACTTTGATAAACTTTATCACTTCAAACAACTGAACTATCCAGAACATTTCAGGCATACATCCAGCATTCAAACTATGTATAAAAAGCACAACTGTTAAAGGAATTCAGTATTTCTTAATTGAAAATGTTCCTTTAATCCTCAACATGTCTCAATGAGTCATTCTGGTGGTTTTACTTGACGTTTTGATCTTCTGGTTAATTGTGTTTGCAGTTAAGATGTTCTTTCCTGATTTATACTTGTTTTCTCGTTAATATTTGTTTCGCTGGTGTTACTGTTCTGATTAGAGGTTATTGGTCCTTTGATGTCTCGACGGTTTCTTCTTAGAACAGCTCCTATTACGCAATTCCGTCACATACTGGTCTATTGTTTCGCCGCTTTTCTGGAAACATGTAAAAAACTTGTGCCGCTCAAACGTCACATTGCGCTTTGGGTTGCAATACGCTTCGAATTTTTCAACTATTTTGTTCAATTTCATATTGTCTCCATCTTCTTCAAACTGAAAATTGTTATACACCTCTAGCGCCTCTTCGCCAATTACATATAGAAGGCATAGACGCTTTCATTTTTTCACTTTTCCTATCTGCTTCAATCGCAGCAAGATACAACTCAAATCTTTGTTTAAATCTTTTCCAATTTTCAGCTACATTTCCCTTTAACTGGAGATTTGGTGGGGGCTGTAATCCTTCCATATTTTTTTTCTCTTTTGCTAGAACGTCTTAGCGCTTTCTGACCACGTTTTCGGGTTACTCACAGACACGAGACTCATTCAAAAGCTGAACCTCTTCTTCACATTCCTCTTCCAATTCACCACTTCTGACACCATGTAGTGATCTTGTTAGGTTC